>NW_020837946.1:78270517-78306540 GCF_003676395.1 Aethalodelphis obliquidens | reverse complement strand
TCCCTGTCACTCTGGATCTTGGCCACATGCATGGACCACATCATCTTTGGGTCATCTTTCACGTCCCGGGCTCCAATGTGATGGCCAAGCTGCTTGCGAAAAGCTTCCTTGTACTTGTACTAAAGGAAACAAAAAGAAATCATGTCTTATTCTTTTTAAGATTAACTTATATTACTATCTTTGTGGCAAATTACAGAGAACATATATTCCAAATATCACCAAGGGTAGAGAGCCACAGATTTAAGGTTTTTTTGATAGTAAAGATTAAAGGCTAAATCCTACAAATTCCATACATAATAAATGCATCCTTGAATTTATCCTCATCTCACACTGCGTCCCTGGGATCATTTCACTATGTTTCAATTTGTTACTTAGAGGACTGTGTTCAATTTAATATTAACTTGAGACTGCTCTGAAGTGAAAATTGCAATCCAATCAATACAAACAAGGGAGAAAGTCTTACTTCGCTGGCAATATCTCGGGATGCTTTTGCTGCTTTGAGTGGTATGGCATCAACGGGAAGATCGTAACCTTTTTTCTTCAGCTCCTCATAACCCATTCGGTAGTGTTTCTGTTAAGAGATGAAAATCACTTTGAAAAAAGCTATTTTCCATAAACGTCTGCATCATAATGAATCCAACGTGCTAAATATTTTAAGAGCTCATGAGGATAGTACAATATGTGCTCTAGAATACTCAAATGTAATTCAAAATTATGCTTATTGATTGCTGATGGTCCTGTTTTAAACTTGAAAGCTCTTCAATTACTTAGATCAATAAAATTAAATGTCATCTCTTCCCAAATGTTTATGAGAATGAGACAGACAGAAGTAAATTGGTAGAGAAATGAAATGAAATTATCATTTAGGTGCTGTTTTCCAATTAACTTTGAATGTTTCATTAGAAGATTTTGTTAGAAAAGAGCAATGCCTTTAAAAAAAAAATTTATTTAATTAATTTATTTTTGGCTGCGTTTGGGTCTTCGTTGCTGCACACGGGCTTTCGCAGCGAGCGGGGGCTACTCTTCATTGCAGTGCGTGGGCTTCTCATTGTGGTGGCTTCTCTTATTGCGGAGCATGGGCTCTAGGTGCGCGGGCTTCAGTCATTGTGGCATGCGGGCTCAGTAGTTGTGACTCACGGGCTCTAGAGCGCAGGCTTGGTAGTTGTGGCGCATGGGCTCAGTTGCTCCATGGCATGTGGGATCCTTCTGGAGCAGGGCTTGAACCATGTCCCCGGCATTAGCAGGGGGATTCCCAACCACTGCACCACCAGGGAAGCCCAAGAGCAATGCCTTTTCCCATCTAACACCTCTAGTGGGGGAAAATCACACCTAAAGGACTACGTAGCTAACACATTGTGAAACAAAGTCTATTTCACAATATAGGGCTGTCCAAAAGTAGGATACATATTTTTAGGTAAGAAACAAAGTCCTTCATAATTTTTAAAATGTAAGATTTTTTGAGGAAAGTTTAAATACTGAATTAAAAAGCTTAAGAGAAATAATGTGCTTCTTCAGATTTGTTACATAATTAAATAATTGAGAATCTAATTTAATGCACTTCATTTAGAAACCAGATTGTTTAAAGTGCCTATTGATCTTGGACTTGTTTTTATATTTTAGTCCTTTGTGTCATTACTCTAGTACATTATTTAAGCTAAAGTGTTTGTATTGGAATTTAGAACTTGTCTTTAAAATATTAATTTTTACATCCATTATTTTCAGGAGATTATGCCATGATGACAATAAAAATGAAATTATCTGGCATGAGTTTTTTTTTTTTTTGGTGCATGAGTTTTTTGTGTGTGTGCAAGAGTTTTTTATGCTCACTCATTTAAATTTTATTGAATTTCATGTATATCAGGCACTATACTAGCTAAGCACTGCAGATCAAATATGAATTGTCTCTGCTCCCAAGAAGTTCTTATCCACATAGGGAAGAGCTATACAAACCATTATGTTATAACAACATGCATAATAATGGACTATAATGAACAGAGAGCACATCCTTCCAACTCTATCTGACATAGGGAGTGCCAATTATTTGGATGTTCAGGCTTAAAACCACTAAATGAGGACTCTAAGTCACTTTTAGTTTGTTAATTAACATGATTCAAGTATTCAGAATAAATTCCAAATAAATTCACTGCCTTAGACGCAATTAAAATGAGATTTCTGGGGACTTCCCTGGTGGCGCAGTGGTTGGGACTCCACGCTCCTGATGCAGGGGGCCCAGGTTCGATCCCTGGTCGGGGAACTAGATCCCACATGCATGCCGCAACTAAGAGTTCACATGCCACAACTAAGGAGCCCTCCTGCTGCAACTAAGACCCAGTGCAACCAAATAAAAATAAATAAATATTTTAAAAAATAAAAATAAAATGAGCTTTCGGAAAACACACGCTGAATTTGGAAACTTACATCGCTTGTATTGATTAAGTTTGCTTTAGCCAGAATAATGCCAGGTGTATCAGGCATGATGTGGATTTGAGTCTTGTCCTTGTCCCAAGCTTCTCTATAAAGTCTCTAAAATGAGAAATAAGTGTTTTTCAGTGGTGCTATAAGATTAGTGAGTGACACAGTTAACTTCAAACAGTATTACTGATTCATCTAAATTAAGCATCACAATAGCATAAGCAGATAACATAAGCAGAGAATAGATATAGTATTTTTTGACTCATCTGAGACATAACTGCCTTCAAAAATATAGATTATGGATTACCTTTTCAAAGTTACAACTAACCTGCCTGTAAGAAATCAACCCAAGTATTTAAAGCCTTTGCCAACATCATCAAATGGAGCAGCAGTTCTCCACCTGTTGGATTGTGAAAGTCTCCCTCGGTGTTTAACTGGGGGACAGCCCTTATCTTCTGAAAAGATGACATAT
Organism: Aethalodelphis obliquidens; assembly: GCF_003676395.1. Lineage (NCBI taxonomy): Eukaryota > Metazoa > Chordata > Mammalia > Artiodactyla > Delphinidae > Aethalodelphis > Aethalodelphis obliquidens. The sequence goes on along the minus strand of NW_020837946.1, from coordinate 78,303,656 downwards.
TCAGGGTATGTCTATATATTAGGGAGTCTCATTTCCTATGTGGTTTATTATATGGTTATACCTCATAATTACTTGGGAGGATTAGGATTCCCCCAAAGGATTTTGTATGAGATTTATCAAAGCCTCTTTTATATCTTGGGGTCATCATCCGTCTTTCTTCAACAGAAGACAGAGGGACCCAAACGAAAATCTCATTGATTTATTAAAACTAGGGGGTGAAAGTCTGATGAAAAACTTTGTTTACATTGTCAGAGAATCTTCCCACAATATACTTATCAATTACAAAGGCCAAAATAGTAACCAGACAGTGGAGAAAGCTGGCGACACCATTTCACCCAAGTAATCAAAGTTAAAATGATCAGTAATGGGACAGATTGATACTATGTGCCTATATGGAGGAGGATGCAACATGTGCTATCCTGCCAAAAATACAAAACCTGAATCTAATCATGAGGAAACACTAGACAAAACCAAATTTAGGGAGGTTCCACAAAACAACTGGCCTGTGCTCTTCACAAATGTCAAGGACTTGGAAGACAAAGAAGTGAGGAACCAGTTCAGATTAAAGGAGACTAAAGACATGACAAGTAAATTCAACGTGTGGTCTTGGATTGGATCCTGGATCAGAAAAGATTTTTTACTTTCTATAAAGGACACTTGTGGTAAAATTGAGTAAATTCTGTAGACTAGTGTTATTTCAACACTACTTTCCTGATTTTGATCATTGCACTGTGGTTATCTAAGAGAATGTTCTTATTTTCAGGAAATACACATTTAGGGATAGAGTGGCATCAGGAAGCAACTTATACACATACACATACATATATATATATACACACACACACACACACACACACACACACACACAGAGCTAAGAGAAAGAGGTGGGAGGGAAGAAAGAAAAAGGTAAAAGTGACAAAATGCTAATAATTGTGGAATCTGGGTGAAAGATATATATACGTATAAAGATGCACATACATAAATTATTTGTACTATTTTCAACTTTTCTGTATACCTGAAATTATTTCAATATAAAAAGATTTTAAAGTCTCATTGGTTCCTTGGACTTATCAATTTCCCTTTGAGGTGTGTTGTGTGGGGTGTGAGGGGTTGGCACTTTTCTCCTTCCTGAACATTCTTACTATGGTCCATGTAACCCAGAGGAGCCAATTAAAGACATTCAGGACTACAATAAACCAAGGCTTGTGAATTTCCATATACCTTTACCCTGGTTCTGGACTAACCTTTCTGATTAAGAAAGATCAGAGTTTCTCAACTTCAGCACTATTGGTGTTGTATACCGGATGATTCTTTGTTGTGAGGGAACTGTCCTGACTTCTATCCACTAGATGCCAGTAGCATGCCACCCTCAAGTTATGACAAGGTCTCTGCGTGCTGCCAAATGTCCCCTGTGGGACAAAACTGTCCCTGGTTGGGAACCACCAGATAAATAGATAACTATATACTCTTTATGACATTTCCACTGTGCCTGTGTAAGGTACTCAGAATATCTCCCTCTGATATACTCTATCCCAACAAAATCTGGGTCTTTAATGCACTCAAGTTTCAGAGAAAAAAATACATTCAATAGTTTTTTCTTTATGATTTGGATAAATAAATAAGCAAGCAAGATTTGGGTGACAAAATTTATACTAACCCATTTTTACATGATCCAGTGTAGGGTAACTGATAATTCAAATGAAGTAACCAAACAAAAAAAACATTATGCTGTGTGATGCGATGCTGTGCTGTTCTACTAATTTATTAAGCAAATACTATTGAGCACCTACCAGGTATCAGGCACTATAATTTCTTTTATTTATTTCTGAAGAGTTACTCACATCACTCCTATTTTTGGCATTTGTCTTTGCCAGAACTATGTCCATGGCATCAGGAATGCTGGTGAACTTGTTTCTGTCTGGAGGCTGGCGATATTTCTTCTCACTGATGATTTCTGAAGCCCGTTTGTTCTTTTCTACCTCCAAAGAACCCAGGGGACTCCATCCTATGCCTCTCAGCCACTCAAGGTCAGATTTATACAAATTCTGTGAAAATACAAAGCAAGCCATCAAAATTCCAACCTCATCTAGACCCTTGACTGAAGTGATTCTATGCATTACAAACAGATGCATTTTAGATATTCAATAATAATTTATCTAGTTTCAGTCTGTCTATGATTAAATGGCTACTCATATGAGATATAAAGTACTACATAAACTATGAGATTTAGTAGAAACTGACCTCACTCTGTAGTTCATAAACCTTTTTAGCTTGAACAACGTCATTCTGGTCAGGCAGGCAGGTCCACTGGTGCAGGTAGTTCTTGTAGTCCACGTCACTGACCAAGGCCTGGCATTTTTTGGCCAGCACCACTCCCAACATGTCCACTGGGCTGCTGAACTTGGTTTTCCACTTCTCAAAGTCCTTCTTGTATTCCCTTTCACTCTGCATTTTGGCTACATTCATGGACAACACAAGCTTTGGATCATCTTGCAGACTCCGGAATCCAATATGGTGGCCGACTTGCTTGCGGTAGCCTTGTTTATATTTAAACTGAAATCAGAGGAAACAGTTCTCTTATTAACATAAACACAGGGCAAGTTAAACTCAGTTTGCTTTGTTTGCATGTTTGTTTTCCAAAACTGAGAATTTCATTTAACTTAATAAGAAATGTGAAAACTTAAGTGGAAGTTTCCAAAAAAACATAATGTAGCTGAGTATCAGGACAGGTTATGATGAGAAATTAAATTCAACTAGAGGTAGACATATATATTGGGATGTGCTAGACATTGTGTATGCTGACTCTACGGTAGTATTTGATAAAGCTCTTGTGATATCCTTATGGGAATGATGGAAAAGTATGGCTGAATGGCAAAAAAGAAAATTGGGAAGATTCAGGACTTGATGAACAGGCCTAATAGTGTAGATTAATTTATTAAGCGGCAGGGTTTTTTAGTGGTTTGCCATATAATTATGTCACATAAACTTGGCCTGTTCGGGATCCATATCTTCATGCACATAAAAACAGCTAAACATGTTAAATTAGAAACAAAATTCCACAAGATCTCAACATATCGCCAAGATAGGTCAAACGAACTACATAAATGTAAGAAATTAAGAGTGAAATCTAGTATTTAGATTCAATTGGGAAAAACTGCATTACTGTTGGATGACAATGACAAGAGGGATAATAATAATGAGAGGAATAATAGCATTTACTTGATACCAGATGCTGAACATACATTACACTTCACAGAAGTAGGTTCTACTCTCTCTTGACACCCAGCTTCATGGTTATGTCTACTAAAAATACTCAAGAGTTTACGGGGGTTATAAGCTCAATGTGGGCAATCTGACAAAGTTGCTTTTAAAAAAGTAGATTTTTGTAAGAGATTCTGTAGGGGTACAGATAAAGGCAAATCAGAAGCTCATGTGCTTGGCCTGACCTGAAACAGGAAAACAACACCGAGTTTTGAGGCATTCTATTTTGATAGGGGTTTTGAAAAAATACAATAAATCACAAGTGGAATGATCAGAGGATTGAAGGACCTATAAAGCTAAAACCAAAGGAGAATAAGTAAGAAACTTGAAATGTTTGAAGGGGTATCAGGTGAAAGAGGAAATATGCTACTTTTGTGGTGTTCTAAAACACAGACCTGGGCTTCCCTGGTGGCGCAGTGGTTGAGAGTCCGCCTGCTGATGCAGGGGACACGGGTTCGTGCCCTGGACCAGGAAGATCCCACGTGCCGCGGAGCAGCTGGGCCCGTGAGCCGTGCCTGCTGGGCCTGAGCGTCCGGAGCCTGTGCTCCTTAACGGAAGAGGCCACAGCAGTGAGAGGCCCGTGTACCACACACACACACAAAAAAACACAGACCTAGGGCTGATCAGTAACATGTTCGAAATAAGGAAATAGATAACGTCAATTAGAGATGATCCAGCAAGGAAACAACCTGCCCTGAAGGACACAAAAATTCTTATATTTGTAAGTATCCAGAGACCAGTTGGAATGGAGAGAAGGTAGGATGCTGAGTGGGAGATTAGATTAAATAACCTTTAAGTTATCTTCTAACTCTAAATTCTATGATTCTAATTTATTAAATTGAGTACTCATAAAAAATAGCTCTACTCTCCTTAGATTGTATAGATACAAGAACCATTTGAAACAGAGGAGATACAATCTCTACAATGGTGGGAAATTCATTTATAGGTAATTTAATTTTAGGGTACGATTTCGAAAGTTTCTAACAGATTTACGTGAAAAGAAATTAGGTACTATCAAATATTGTGTTGTTACGAAAGTATTGACACAATTTAATTTCCTAAACTATCTTTACCTCATGGGGAGCACTAACATTAAATGAAAATGAGTTTACTTTCCGGGGACCGTTCAAGCATCACTACTGCTTTAGGTTCATTACCACATCTATTCATTTTAATGAAGTATTGACCTGCAAGCCCGAGGGTGGATAATAACACGTCATCTAATTAATTCTCAGCACTTCTGGAGTGCCACAGATTAACTGAATTAGAGAGAAACTTCCCTTATATTCTTAGAATTTATTGTCAGATTCTGTCTTTATTTTTTTTAACCTTTTTAATATTGGAGTATAGCTCATTAAGAATGTTGTGATAGTTTCAGGTGTACAGCAAAGCAACTCATCCATACATAAACATGTATCCATTCTTGCCCAGACTGCCCTCCCATCCTGGCTACCACATAACATTGAGCAGAGTTCCCTGTGCTAAACAGTAGGTCCTTGTTGGTTATCCATTTTAAAAATAGCAGTCTGTACATGTCAATCCCAAACTCCCTAACTATCCCTTCCCTCCCCCCTTCCCTCCAGTAACCATAAGTTCATTCTCTAAGTCTGTGAGTCCGTTTCTGTTTTGTAAATACGTTCATTTGTATCATTTCTTTTTAGATTCTGCATATAAGTGATATCATACGATATTTCTCCTTCTCTGTTTGACTTAACTTCACTCAGTATAACAATCTCTAGGTCTTTGCTGCAAATGGCATTATTTCATTCTTTTTTATGACTAATATTCCATTGCATATATGTACCACATCTTCTTTATGTCAGATTCTGCCTTTAGACATGCTTTCTCTCCAAACCAAATCCTTGTTTTGCTTTGTTTCAAAGATTTTGATTAAGAGGTTGTGCTTCCCTATGAAATTCTGGTAATTTATTCTCTATAACCAAAGTTCTCTGAATTTTTGGTGTTTAATTTTTGGTGTTAACAAAATTATATGTTTTAGTGTTTGCAGAATATCTAAGTTGAATACTTATAAAAATTTAATTGATCAATAGGAACTATATCCAGTTTATTTACCAAATTTACTACCCTTTCCAATCATAAATAGAAGTTGCCTTGGGAATTCCCTGGCTGTCCAGTGGTTAGGACTCGGCGCTGTCAATGCCATGGCCTGGGGTTCAATGCCTGGTCGGGGAACTAAGATCCCACAAACTGTGTGCGGCCAAAAAAAAAAAAAAAAAAAAAAGAAGTTGCCTTGGAGAGTGAATATCCTCGTTTTACGAACTTTCGACCAGATATCCAGGGGAAAGTTAGGTCTTCTGGATCTTAAACCTAAATTCCTGCCACCTTCTGTATTTTCTATACGCTGAGCCAATTTATTATAATTACGTAAATGCAAGGATGGACTAAATAGAAAGAATTGGAAGCTAATTTTAAATATGTGCAAAGAAAAATCTATTAACATTAGGTTGTTGAGGTTATTTATTATCTGGCACTTTGAATTTGTCTAAAATAGACAAATAGAAGCCAGAAAAATTATTTGCAGGCAAGCAGGGGAAAACGGAAATCTCTGGTACTTTTGTAATGTCTAGAAACATCATGTCTTAGTGTAATGCACCTTGTAGGTCCTCTGGCTCAGTCTCTGTCCAGGCAGCCCCTTTTTTGATATTCGATCAGTGAGAAACAAGAGTGAATTTGGGGTAAGTGAAGAGGGTAGGAGAAGATGAAGGGGACGGCATCACATTTTGAAAGGTAGGGCCTATCTGTGAAAATCATTACCAGCATTAAGGTACTGGATTCAGATAACAGTATATCCTCATAGAAGTCAAACAATACTTACATCACTAGCAATGTCTCTTGAAGCTTTGGCCAATTGTACAGAAATTGCATCAACTGGGAGATCATAGCCTTTCTTCAAAGCTTCTTCCCATCCAAGTTTATAGAGTTTCTGAAAATTAAAGAAATTATTTAGCATTATTCAGTGTATATTAAAACCCAAACAGATTATTGAACAAAAGTGTACCTAAAGAGTAGACATCAGATTTTAACATCATCTATCTTATCTCTGAAGATATGGATAAATACAAAGCAAGCTGTTTAATAGAGCAATGACTTAGCATCATATGATCTGGCTTCTTTTTTTTTTTTGCCTCTGAGACTCACTCCCCATCCCCTTGGTAGTGCAGTTGATCATGTCCTTTTCTGTTCAGACACAATATGGTCATATCAAGTATATTAGGTAGATTCCCTTTGCAGTTAAATACAGTCTAGGCTCACTATTTTGATTACAGATGTTAAATTGATTTTTTAAAAAAAGGGTCAGGTAACATATTTTAATTATCTAAATGATAAAAGTAATAGATAATGAAATGCCTTTTGTAAAGTGCAATAAATAAGTTAATCTTTTTTTTTTTTTTTGCGGTACGCAGGCCTCTCACTGCTGTGGCCTCTCCCGCTGCGGAGCACAGGCTCCGGATGCGCAGGCCCCAGTGGCCATGGCTCACGGGCCCAGCTGCTCCACGGCATGTGGGATCTTCCTGGACCGGGGCACGAACCCGTGTCCCCTGCATAGGCAGGTGGACTCTCAACCACTGCGCCACCAGGGAAGCCAAAAGTTAATCTTTTTGAATCAAATTTATTGAATGGATGCACATATGTTAAAACTGGACAATAATAAAAATAGCTGAAGGCCATCCAGTGCTTACTATGTGCCAGGCACTGTGATGAGAGCCCTTCATGGAATTTCTCATTTGGTCCTCACAGCAATTCAATGTCATAGGCACTTGTACGGTCCCAGTTTTAGGGATGAGGGAATTAAGGTTTAGACCCAATATTACACAATTCATAAATGGCAAAGCCAAAGCTCATACCAGGTCTGTTTGGTGCAATTTTTTCTTCCAACAGCTATTAATCAATTTTCTATACTGCGCCACACACAATGAGTACTGAAATAAAACAGGCACAATGCCTACTCCATGGGATATATAATCACAGCCGAAGCTCTTGCTTTAAACCACCATAAACTGCAACATCCCTACGCTAGCCAGTTTGAGTCATTCATTTCCACTGCTTCAGCATTTACATCAATGATATACCATGCCATCATTTAAAACGTTCAATTAGTTTCAAGCAAAATTTTTATGTAGCTTTACCTGACTGTAGTGTATTTGATTTTGCTTGGCTTGTAAAATGTCTGGTGTATCTGGCATCACATGAACCTTGGTTTTATCTTTGTTCCAATCAACGGTGTATAGGTACTAGAAAGTTAAAAAGCATACATTTAAAATTTAATAACTTTTTAGGACAAACAAGAAAGAAAAAATATAACAATATTTGAATGCACTCAATTTGAATTAGATTAAGTTAACTTAGTAACTAAAGTAGTATATGATTCAGAAAAGACACCAAAAATAAACTCAGACTTAAAAAAATAATTTAAAAGAACAAATAATTTCTAACTTAATTAGAAGGGCAAGTAAAATAAAAATAAGAGGTTGGGAGCAGAAGAATATGGTGTAGGGGAGTGCTCTGGTACTGTTTGCCACTGCATAGAAGTGGTGGGCCCAAATTAAATTTCCCAGACAAGAACCAGAGACTGCTAGCCCTGTCTGGCTGGGAGCTACAAGGAAGGATAGGTGTTCTGTCTACCTTGTTCATGGTATGCGCATTCTGCTTGGCAAGAACCATGTCCATGGAGTCATTCAGCTTCTTAAACTGGAAGTTGCTAGGGTGCTGGCGGTATTTCTGATCACTGGCATTTTCAGTTGCTTTCTTGGCCTTCTCCACTTCTAGGGAACCAGCTGGACTCCAGCCAAGCCCTTTGTACCATTCATTGTAGTCCTGCTTATATTCATTCTATAAAGAGAAGAAGCACTTTCTACTTTACCTTATCAATTTAGATACAAAACTGTGGCACAGGAGCCTGTAATCTCCATTCTCATGCTAAGAATGCAACCATCACTCAGAAAGAAGAGAGCCTTACATCACTCTGTATGTGATTCATATTCTTGGACAGCTGGATGTTCATGGAGTCTGGAAGGAGGATGTACTTGTGAATCAGGTGCTTGTAGTTGGTGTTGGTGATGTTGGCTTGGGCATCCTTGGCGGCCGTGACACTGAGCATGTCGGCAGGGGTGTGGTAGCTGGTCTTGGTTTTCTCATAGTTTTTCTTGTACTCCCGATCAGATTGCATCTTGGCCACTTGCATGGAATGGACTAATTTGGGATCATCCTCAAGACTGCGGAAACCAACCATCTTCCCCCTCTCCTTTTCATAATTGTGTTTGTATTTATACTGTGAAGAAAAATTTGAATATTTATTCAGAGCAATTCCCTTGACCAGAAATCATTCTAGTGTCAATATTCTGTATTTCATAAAAAGGGATACTTTTATAGAATTCTACAGTTCACAAAACACTTTTTTCACATTTATTTGTGTAAGTTGATCATCACAACTATACCTTGTGAGGTAGACAGCAAGGTTATTGTTACTGCCCCCATTTTAGAGAACAGTAAGCTGAGGCCAGAGGGGTGAGTGACTTGCTAAAGTCATTAAAGCTTAGAACATGGATCTTGTGATGATACACCACCCAGATTTTCACACATACCCTGTTGTTAAAGAACATTTAGTAGGTAATAAGTGTACAGCAAATGAGAGAAAAAAAAGCAGAATGTTCTAAGCAGTTTAATGTTGCCCTGAAAAATCATCCAGCCAGTCTTTCACTGATGAGAAGAGGCTTAGTTATGAGATACACAGTATAATTTTAGGGCAGCTTTATATTTGTGGAGGTTTTTTTCTTTTAAGACTCTCTACTCTGGTATAATGGGGAAGAAATTTTACTATTTATCACCAAGTTCCCTCTTTCATGGGGAGATCCTGATGCATGGGAAACTTCTTCTTCTGCCTATCTCTTGTGGGTTCGGGTGTACAACTTAGGGGTTAGGAGCTGGGAGAGCCAAATGACTCCAGCACAATAGAGGGAGAAGTTTGGAGTCCTCAGGACAATGTAGGAGTGGGATAGGGATGGGTAGGTAGGAAAAATGAAGAGCAGAGATGGAAGAGGAAAGAGAAAGTAGACCTGGGGGATGGCTAAGGAACGAGAGCTCTGAATGTGCTCCTCTCATTACCCCCAAATCATTAAATGTTCACTGTGAGTAGATTTCTTGTGGAAACAATCAAATGAAAGAATTGAGTTTCATAAAGGTGATGTGTTATGGCAATGGTGTGTTGGCACACCAGCTCTCTGGGGGAAAAAAAAGCCCTGATTTGTAGTGTTTGCCAATTTCTGTGGTGTAAGTTCTCCCACTATAGTTGATATCAAGCTATCAATAGTTTAACAACTGGTTTGCAAAATTCATGATTATTTAATAATCAGCTATCATGAGCACAAAAGATCAGGACTCCCAGCACACCATTTCCTGGCACATCCTGTTGGGAAGACAGAGCCTAAGAGGCAGGAGGCAGGAACAACACAAGTGTTAAGAAAACTTAGTGAAGGGCTTTCGATTTCTACTGGCCATAGCCTTGGTAATGGAGTACAAAGGTGGTCATAATGTAGCTGGCATTCTGTTTTTTCAGAATACCAGAGAAAACACAAGAGCAAGGCTAAGAAGCATTCACAGAACAGAATGGGACTATTGTTAGCAGGCATGCTTTCTTTCTCATATTTTATTCACTCAGTGTTTCTAAAACTCAGCCCTTATTATTTTGGTAGATTAGAAACCCCCAGTCAGGTGACCACTTTCCTTCAGACTTACATCGCTTGCAATATCTCTTGAGGCTTTGGCAGCTTTGATAGGAATGGCATCAGTTCTGAGATCATACCCTTTCTTTTTAGACTCTTCCAAAGAAAGTTTGTAGAGTTTCTGGAAAGAGAGGCAAAGGAAATAGTTTTCTTCTAAATAGGAAAGTCTGGGTTTATTTTAAAAGAGTATAGTGGCACTGCAGCATCTTTTTTTTTTTTTTAATCTTTCAGCAGAATGCTTCATTGGTGGTTCAAGGGCTAAATGCTCTCACAAGTAACATAACTGTGTTTGAAAACAAAATCTATTACAAATTAAAACATCTTCAAAAAACCACCAGAAAAAATAAGAGCTACTCGTCTCTATTAGGTTGTAAATATGCTTTTTAAAAATGTGAAAGCCCAGTAGATTCTTACTGATGCATTTTGTCAAATAAGAGTCAAGAGAAGAATACAAAACAGCCATGTTCTTAAATCAAAAGACTTCACTGTTTTGCAATTGACACTTTTATGTATATAACTGTGTGGATACTACAATTCAAAAAGAAGTCAACAATGCCAAATCCCTGTGTAATTCAAACAAACAAAAGAAAAAAACTGGTAGAGGGACTTCCCTGGGGTCCAGTGGTAAAGAATCCACCTTCCAATGCAGGGGACCCGGGTTTGATCCCTGGTCAGGGAACTAAGATCCCACATGCCGTGGGGCAACTAAGCCCGCATGCCACAACTACTGAGCCCGCACAGCTCAACTAGAGAGCCTGCAAGCGGCAAAAATACAGAGCCCATGTGCTCTGGAACCCATGTGCCACGGCTACAGAGCCCACCCACCCTGGAGCCTGCAAGCCACAACTAGAGGAGAGAAAACCACATGCCACAACCAGAGAGAAGCCCGTGTGCTGCAACGAAGATCTCGCACGCCTCAATGAAGATCCCGCGTGCCGCAACTAAGACACGATGCAGCATTTATTATAAATAAATAAATAATAAATAAATCTTTTTTAAAAAAACTGGTAGGATTTGAGGGTTTCCTGGCAACTGGTTAGGATGAGAAAGGAAGTGAAATAAAACACCTATGAAGCTTCTAACAGTAAGTTAGAACATTACATTCCTTACGGGGCTTGACCTAAATTCCTTACGGGGCTTGACCTAAATTCTTCCAAATGTTATTCTTCCCTTTCCATTTAACTTTTCCCAAGACTGCCTCTTTAGAATCATTTCAAAAGCTTGGTAGAGGGACTCTTTAAGAAAGTCCTGGGATTCACTCTTTCCTTATCTCTTATCCTGGGCTCTAAACCACTCTCTTTACTTCTCTTAGTTTGATAAGAAGTACCTACTCCTAGAACAAAATCCAACTGCCCTTCGAATTCCTAACTGCTGTCCCATCAACAGGCCTACTCCTACTCTTAGCAAAGCAAGATTAGAAAGATTCTCATTTGTGGGTTCCCACTCACTGTCAAAACAGTCATTCTCAAAATCGAGCCATTAATTAGTTAATTTGTTTTGATTGGTTCAAATAGGCAGGAAAGAAAGATGACAACTGGAGGAATTATACTCACATCACTCATATTAATTGTATTTGCCTTTGCCAGAATAATCTGGGGGATATCAGACATGATGTGGACTTTGGTCTTGTCAGCCTCCCATGCTTGTTTGTAGAGGTGCTGGAAAGAAAAAAAAAAAGAAAAAAGGAAGGAAGGAAGAAAGGAAGGAAAAAAGAAAGAAAAGAAAGAGAAGAAAAAAGCAATGGAAGTTAGTATTTAAAAGTTTTAAAGGAAGTCAGTACATATATATTATTGTACACAAATATCAATATTTTATGTGTTTTTATTAGCTGGCTCTTATTTTTAAAAAATTTAAAGGAAAAAGGTGCTCATTCAAACAAGACAGTGGAGAGGATGTCAGATGGAAAGTAAAATGTCTTGCCTTCCTATTTTACAGCCTGGATATAGCATCTCCATCCTAAAATTTTCTATGCGTATTAAAGTCCACATATAGTCCTTTTTTTAATATAAATGAGGTTATATAAAACATGTTTTACATCTTGCTTTTTTACTTAATATTATAGGTTAGACATCTTTTAGCCCTCTTAACAATTTACTTCATTCATTTAAAGAGCTGTGCAGTATTCCATGAAGAGGTGTAACCCAATTGATTTAACCAGTTCTCCTTTGATAGACATTTAATTTGTTGTTTCCAGTTTTTTTCTACTATAAGCAATGATGCCATGATCTTTGTGGTGGGCCTGGAGATGTACAACCCAGACACTCACTCAAGGAAGGACTGGTTGCACCAACTATTGGCAGACAGCCTCCAAACTGTCAGTTGCTTCAAGGTTTTGTTGCCTCACTCAAGAGCACACCCTTCCCTGGTGGCCATCCAGTTACTCATCAGAGTGGTGGTACAAAGGCCTGGCCATTCCACCCAGTTCAGGACACGTCCGGCAGGCCGTATATACTCAAGAGACCTCTGGGGCACTGGCATAGGCTTTGTAGGGCTGGCATCACAGTCGGACCCCTCTTGCCCCCCCCCTTTTTTTTTACATCTTTATTGGAGCATAATTGCTTTACAATGGTGTGTTAGTTTCTGCTTTATAACAAAGTGAATCCGTTATACATATACATATGTTCCCATATCTCTTCCCTCTTGCGTCTCCCTCCCTCCCACCCTCCCTATCCCACCCCTCTAGGTGGTCACAAAGCACCGAGCTGATCTCCCTGTGCTATGCGGCTGCTTCCCACTAGCTATCTAGTTTACGTTTGGTAGTGTATATATGTCCATGCCACTCTTCTCATTTTGTCACAGCTTACCCTTCCTCCTCCCCATATCCTCAAGTCCCCTCACTGGTACTGATCCCTGAAAAATGCCCTGTACTCCAAATTCCATCTCAGCATCTCTTTTTGGGGACCCTAACCTGCAAAAAGTATTACCGTGTGTATGTATGTGTGTACATCTTTGCACATACATGAGGATTTCTGAAGGGTATTGGGCAACTGAAGTTTTAATTTTAACAAATATTAACAAAAACTGTTGCTTAGAAGTTTACATTAACTCCCTTTCCAATACTGTATATCACACAACTTTTTTAATCTTTGCAAATCTTATAGGTGAAAAATGCTACCTCTTTGTTTTAGCCAGGTTTGATTAAAAAACAAAACCAAAACTTCTGCTAGAGTCTTTTTCTAGATCAGGGGTCAGTAAACGTAAAGAGCCAGATAGTAAATAATGTTAGGCTTTGTGGGCCACAGAATCTCTGTTATGAACTACTCAGCTCTGCTGTTGCAGTGCAAAAGCGGCCACAGATGATATGCAGATGAATAGCTGTGGCTGTGTTCCTATAAAATTTTATTTACAAAAACTAATTTTCTGACTTCTGATCAAGACCAGCACGATCCAATAGAACTATGCAATGATGAAAATGTCCTGTGTCATCTGTGTCATCAACACGACAGTCCCTAGCCACACGGGGCTATCAGTCACTTGAAATGTAGCTAATGTGAATGAAGAACAAATTATTAATATTAATTTATTGAGATTTGTCATCACATGTGGCTAGTGATTATAGTATTGGAAGCACAATTCTAATGGAAAGAGCAATAGTTAGTCATTAGAGTACTGGTTCTAGTCCAGACCAGGTCATTGACCTGCTGTGTGTCTTTAAGGGAGGTGCCTTGCCTCTCTGGGCCACCCTTTCCTCAACTCTGCAAGGAAGGGGTTCAACCTGATGACCACCAAGATATCTCTCAGTGTTAGCATTTGCTATTTCTGTGATTCTCATCTTGGCATGATTATTTTAAAATGGTAATCTTTAACACTGAAAAGATGAAAGGCTTAATTTAATATTTAAAAAGTAAATGTATGTTTGTGGTGGTTTAAATTCTAAGTCTTAAAAGGGGCACTGAGACTTTTGCCTTGTGTCAACAAGTCCTTTCCAAAGAGGTTGGTCTTCTTGACAAAATTCTTTCTCAGAAGACTCCAGGGGATTTACTCAGAGACTTAGCGTAATACAGCTCTATCTTTCTACATCATTTCCTGCAATCGTTTCATGTTCAGATCCAAATTATTTTTCCCCTTTTTGGTTAATCAATGGCATTTCTAATTATGATCCACAAAATATAACCAATGCTGTTGCAATTATTTTATTTTTGCAACTTAAAAACAGATGTCCAAGGGTGATGTACTTGTTGGTCCTGAAATCAAATTATGGCTAATTATGTCAAACTACAGCAAGGCTTTTCTGAAGGCTGGAGTCATTAATGATCCAGGGAAGTACTAGTGGAGAGCTATCGCTCTCAGCATTGCCCAGAGAAGGTCCTGGCTCAGAATGCTGCTACAGCCATGTAATCTAGTTTTCTTTTATTCCATCAAAAGAGCAAGGAAGCAGGGGTGGGCTGCAACACCCAGCTGTTATCATCAGCCCTACAGTCTACTGATTCAGCATAATGAGCTTCTACTAACTTCGCCTTAGACAAATGGGACTCATTTTCAAGATCTGCATCAAAAGAAAAGAGTCCATACTTATTTTGTTATGTCTATTAGGTAGGGTGGTTCACTGAGCATTTGGAGAGGGCACTTATTAGGACTAATTTCTATCTTTTTTGTTTGTTTTTTTAACTACAAGACCCTTTTTCAAGGTAGAGGAAACATTAATTATGATGCTGTAAAACTGTTATCAAAACCTGTCGATTAAATGTAGGCTATGCCTGGCTTATTCCTGATGCTTATGAAACACTACATTATTGAAAGACTTACTTCGTTCATAATTTTTGCATTATTCTTGGCCAAAACCATGTTCACTGAGTCCATCAAGGTGGAATACTTCAAAGTGTCTGGGTGTTGGCGGTACTTCTTTTCACTGATAATCTCCATGGCTTTCTTGTTTTTCTCAGCCTCCAGGGAGCCCAGAGGGAGCCATCCAACGCCCTTCATGAAGTCAGCATAGTCAGCTTTGTACTGATTCTGCAAAAGAGGAAAAGTTCGAGGATGAGAAGAAACCAAATCTTCCAAGAACCATGAGCGGGTATTTAATATTCCATAAGTTCCACTTCAGTTTTCAACTGATAGTATATTCAACTTTAATTACTTTTAACCCTAAACTTTATTTTTTTTTACATTTCCTTGCATGAGGAATTTAAAACAAGCAGCAATATCTTGGTGATTTATTTGCTTCTCTCAATGCCTTCATAAAGAAAAAGTGCTAAGAAATACCAAATAGATCAATCTACCATGTGACTACTATCTCAAGAAAGGTGACCATGCTGGACTAACTTTCTTACAAAAATCCCCAAGTCCCCTTGGTTAATACGAGACTTAGAGGACTCCATTTCTCTCTTTTGCTATAAGCCTTTGAGCAGCCACCATGGTTACAACTCCTTTGGGTATGCCAGAAACCTCACTGATACTTTGTGCAAATTTCATTTTTTTCCCCTCAAATCAGACATTTTCCCCTATAACTGTACCACGGTTGCTTTCATTTGGGTACTTATGTACCTCCCCAGCTATAGCTCATCTCTTACATTTCCAAAGAGAAATATAGGCTCGGCATGGTCTGCATTTGGTTCATAATTTATATTCACTTTCCCCAGCCACCAAAGGGCCTCTATAGCTCAATTCTTGGCTTTACACTCTCTGTGCCTTCCTCACATTTATTCTAATAGCTGTTTCAGCCATCACCTCCTTACTATTTCATCAGTAAGTAAGACATGCAATTATAAAGCTGGAAATGAAAGCTGGCTGGGAGTGAGGGACAGTAGCTCTCAAGTTACCTGACTTTCTGTTTTACCTCTTACTCCTTAATCAGGAACTTTTTATACTTCTGACTCTCTCTGCTAGATATATTTCCTTCAACACATTCTTTCTGAAACCAAATTTCATGTGTTATGGCTGATCTAGCATCCAATAATGCTCACAACAATAATAGATAGGGTTCATGCCTTTTGTGTTAAAAAAATAAATTCAATCTAAGGTAAAAACTGAAACACCTCATTGGGAAATTACATATGAATTTCTTTCAGGATTTTCAAAATGTCATTACTTATGGTCTTTCATGATTTGCTTATTATCCAAAGTAAATGCTCTGCAAATGTTGTGGCTGTCACGTACATCACTTTGAATCTGCATCATGTTTTTGGCCAATTCAAAGCTCATGGCATCAGGAAGCATGTTGTAGGCATGGATCACGTTCCTGTAGTTGGCGTTGGTGGCCACTTCCTGAGACTTCTTGGCTGCCACCATGCTGAGCATGTCCGCCGGGGTGTGGAAGGATGTCTTGGATTTCTCGTACGCCTTCTTGTACTCCCGGTCTGACTGCATCTTGGCCACTTGCATGAAGTGCACCAACTTGGGGTCGTCCTCTAGGCTCCGGAAGCCAATGTGTTTCCCTTTGGCTTGTTCATAGGCTTGCCTGTACTTGTACTGTGGATGGAAAAGAAACATGGTGATGAAGATAGTGAAAGAAAGAGAACAAAATATAATTCACTACGTGCCATTAGCTTTGTCATAGGTGTAGGGTTTTAGAGCTACTCTAAACTTACAAAGGGAGGAGTTGTTGGCGGGGTGGGGGGACTGGGAGCAAATTTTTTTTTTTGCGGTACGCGGGCCTGTCACTGTTGTGGCCTCTCCCGTTGCGGAGCACAGGCTCCGGACGCGCAGGCTCAGCGGCCATGGCTCACGGGTCCAGCCGCTCCGCGGCATGTGGGATCTTCCCGGACCGGGGCACGAACCCGTGTCCCCTGCATCGGCAGGCGGACCCTCAACCACTGCGCCACCAGGGAAGCCCCAGGAGCAAAATATTTTTACTTCAAATTTCTTGACAGACTTGAGTCCATGAGGGGAAAAAATCATCTAGAGTTAAAGTGATGTGTAAATAAGTTGTTTTAGGGTTATGTAGAAAAGCAGCTTTTCCCACTCTGCTGTGTAACCAGCGGAAAAGGCTCCAGGCACCACTTTTCATGGTGCACCTCTACATTCAGGAAAGAGCTTGGTAATGGATCTTCTGGGTAAAGTGCATAGATCACATCCCTATGTTTGCTAGGAATTGCCCATAAACAACTTAAGCACTCTAAAAGTAACTTATTTTAACAAGACCCTGTCACTTTTTACATTGAATGATGAACAAATAATTAGAGCATCCTTGGACTGGGTGAAGGGAGGTGTCTTGTGTGTTACATGGGACAGTGGTCCCACCAACACTGGACAGAGCTGATTACAGCTCCTGCATACACATGAGCTTGGCTCATTTGCTCTTTTTCTCGTTTAGACTAAATAAGCATCAGTGAAAGCACTTACATCACTGGCAATGTCTCTGGAGGCTCTTGCAGCCTTTATTGGAATGGCATCAGGCCTCAGGTCATATCCTTTCTTCTTTTCTTCTTCCCAGCCAGCTTTGTACAGTTTCTAAATGATGAAGTAGAAAACCACCAGCATCTTGTTAGTCACGTTAGAATGGGGACCCTAATTTTAAAGAGGTTGTCATGTGGAAGACAGATATTCCACAACTACTAGTTCCCTTCAAACTCTTCCCTCCCCCTGCCACCACCCCACCACTCCCTGCATCTTTGTTGTTGTTGTTAATCTACTCACATCACTCATGGTGATTTGGTTGACTCTGGAGAGTAAAATGCCTGGAGTATCAGGCATGACGTGAATGGTGGTCTTGTCTTTGTTCCATTTTTCAGTGTAGAGCCTCTACAACAAGAAAGGCAGGCACATGACTGTACAGCAGGACAAATCTGCAATGTGCTATCAAGAGGAAGAGACTCACATCTCCATGGTAGAAGAGGTTAAATCTGATATTGGAAAATGAATGAAATAGCAAGAAGATGGGCTGATGAGACTGGACACATGATTTTAAAAATCAGCAAACAAGGGAGCCCTCTTCCACTGAAACAACAAAGGCTATCTTGCTCCAACCACACATTACATAGAGTTTCGTGGTTCTAGCACACACTCAGCATGAGGTTGACAGACAGCCTGGGGTTGGTGTAAGTGGGAGCTCTCTAGACACGATGACGGTTATAGACTGCCCCCTCCTACCACCACCGCCACGACCACGACCATCAGAAAGATGAAAACGCTGATGAAGGTCGAAGTGGCACTGCCTGGTTCAATGGTCTGAGCACTGCAGGGGTTCTGAGGCTGAGGCCAGCAGGTGAGTTCTTACCTTGTTCATAATCAGTTTGTTACTTTTGTTTAGTGCTTGTTCCAGTGTGTCCATGGCGTATGTGAACTTTAGCTTCTCAGGGTGCTGGCGGTACTTCTTCTCGCTAAGAATCTCTCCTGCTTTCTTTGCCTTCTCCACCTCTGGTGACTCTATGGGCACCCAGCCGATCCCTTTCATCCAATTGGTGAAGTCGGATTTGTACAGATTCTTCACAACGAAAAAGGAAATTCTCGTTTCAGAAAGAGTCAGGGCATGGGTTTCTTTGACCAGATGATTTGCTCATTTTTAAAAAGAGGAAAAAAAAAAGGATGGGGGGACTGGGAGAATAACCTGCTTTTTATTCCCTACCATCCTTCAGAAAAAAATTAATTACAAAGTGATTGTATTCATGGTGGTTTTGAACAGAAAATCCTGACCCAATAATTCCTTTAAAAATTTAACTTTCTTGGGGGGAACGTTAACAGAATTTTGCACTGGAAAGGATATTATATAGCACCCATTTGGACCTGTTAGTCTTTCACAGAATACAACATATATTGGGTCTAACTTCCAAAGTTTAAGTATATATATACATAATAACTAAAGAAAACTATATATATAGTTCAAATGAGTGAAATCCTAAAACTCCAAATTCTGGAGAGGATCCCTAATTACAGTGAGTCCAACCAGGTTTAGGATGGAGTAAATGGAATTGCTGATTTCTAGTTCTTCTTAGCCGTCAGCTAGAAATGGATAACTAATTTTATGCTGACAATCTGATGACTGCTACATACGTCACTTTGAATCTGCATCGCGTTCCTGGAATGCTCCACGTTCAAGGCATCAGGCAGCAGGGTGTAGTGGTGGAAGGGTTGTCTGTAGTTGGTGTTGGTGGCGACCTCCTGAGATTTCTTGGCTGCTGTCACACTGAACATATCCAAGGGGGTGTGATACTTGGTCTTGCTGGCTTCATAGCCCTTTTTGTACTCACGATCTGACTGTATTTTGGCTACATTCATGTAGTGAACCAGTTTAGGATCATCCTGAAGACTGAGAAATCCAATTTGTTTGCCTTTGGCTTTCTCGTAGGCCTCCTTATATTTGAACTACATGAAAAAGAAGGGCAGACAGAAGTTTGATAGGGTAGATTGTATGAAATACTAAAGCATTAAACTGAATTTATATCACAAATTAAGCAATAGCCAAATTCATTCTGAATCTAGGTAACACCTAAGTTTTTTAGTATTTTTAAGTAAACAACTAGCAAAGTATTTCCAATGGATGGTCTTGAGATCTGCTCTGGGGATAATTAAGAATGGAATAAATTGTAGTTTATATTTATTCATAGGTGGATTCTTTGAATACAAACAAAGGTTCCTGAAAAGTTTATTAAGGATTTGGTGAACATAGTTTTTATTATCTGTTTCTATGATTAATTTGCATCACCTTATAAACTATTTGCATAATTCTGAGTAAATTGCAGCAAAGACATTATAAAAATTAGTATATTGGACTCCAAATGAATTTCTACTCTATCAAGGTATATCAATTCCTATAGAAAATATAACTTAATTTATAAAAAGTAATTAATTAATTAAGTAAATAAGTAAGCAGGTAACTGAAATGCTGTCGTTTAATATATAATTCTTCCTGGTTTTCCATATTTCACCAGATTTTTTTCTTTATGGAAATTATATTATCAAAAAATTGTATTCTTTTAAAATACTGGGAGACTTTCTTGATTTAGTAATATTTTAGTATACCAAGGCTTTTTTCTTAACAAAATCCAAATAAAAAGCAGTTTTCAAGTTCATAATAATAATACTAATGAGAATTCCATGTATTTGACAGTTTAAAAAAATTATCTTCTTTGTAACAACTTACTGAGTTTTTAAATATTTTTAAGATAAAAAAATCACTGGTACCTAAGATATTAGGAATTATTTTTATACTACAATTTTTTATTTGCTTCCTAATATAGCTCATATAACCTCATACACCATGTAAATATTTTTTAAATATAAAGAGAGTTTACTACTTTCAAATTAGACTTACATTGCTAGCAATATTCCTTGAACTTTTTGCAGCAACAATTGGAATGGCATCTGGTCTCAAATCATAGCCCTTAGCAAGGGTTTTCTTCCAATCTGCTTTATACTTAGCCTTGAAAAAAGGAAAGATTATTTTATTATCTGACATAATTAAAAGAGGAATGAAACAGGAAACCAAAATCTTTCTTATAAAACATGTCATAATATATCCCTTTCTATTAAAAGAATCCAGAGTTAGGGCTCTAAGTTCATCTTTTAGAAATCTATTATTCTTTAAAAAAAAATCAGTAAACTATATACACAGTATGATCTCAACTGCTGTAAAAAATGTATATGTGTGCATTAAAAAAAGCAATGGAAAGGTATTGCTTTGAAGGTGGGATAACAGAAGATTTTAATTTTTTCATAATTTTCTATATTTTCCAATTTTTCTATAATAAGCATGCAATGCTTTTATTTTCTTGTATTTTTTATAATGAAACATTTTAAACTTACAGAAAGATGTGGGTACTAAAATTAAAAGTTCAGATGTAGTACCACCCAGCTTTAATTAATATTAATTTTTAAATATTACTTATAAAAGCAGGAAAAAGTTTTAAATAAACCAAAAGCATAGAAATGAGTACTTTAAAAAATGTTTATTTGGAGATAAAAGAGAGCCTAAAATGTTAGGAAGAATGACTAAATCATCTTTTAAGAAATGAACAATTTTATCCAGGTTGGATTATGCATTTAAATTAGAATTTACCAATTTGCTTTAAAAGCAAAAGGAAATAATTCATAATAGTAAATTTAAACATCACCACCAATGAGAGAGAGATGCTAGTCACATACAAAGAAGAGTTTCTAAAGAAAATCATGGTAAACTTGTTTAGAAGTTTAGAATTTTAACAAATAACTGAAACAAAAGTTATAGAAATAGCAATACTTATCCTTACTACAGACCATGCATTCCTGTATTTTCCAATCCTCTCTGTCCTATTTTGTTTTACTTTTTAAAAAATGGAACACAACCTACTAGATTGATTTTATAACCCACTAATGAGTCATAGCCCACAGTTGGGAAAAGTCCGCATTAAGTGAAATGTATGGTAGGCTCTAGTCTCATATTCTATGATAAGGATCCAATCTGGAGACTGTTGGTTCACAAATTGGTCCCCGTACATGGAGGGCAAGGAGAGACTGAAAAAACAGGCTGACCACTCCAGCTTGGTAGGCGGCAGGTTTAATAAACAAGGGAACTTACATTCGAGGGTTGTCTTGGGCAGTCACAAGACAAGTAGATCTTCACACCCGCCCGTCAGAACCTTACAAGTTTATTAAGGCCTCAAGTGGATTCAGTGCAAGTGGTCTCAACAACACATTGGTCTCTCAAGGCTGTGTCCTTGAAAATGGCTCCCACTGTGGGAACAGTGGGCAGAACTTACATTCCAAGGATGGGAGGGGGTGAGGAGCCTCCAATTGCCCAGGTCCAGCTCAAGGGTCACCTGTCAATCACGTCCTCTCAATGACCTCCTCCATCAAAGACTCAAAGGGTCCACACTCAGTTTGCTCTCCCTAAAATTCCCAGTGCTAGTTATATAGAACTGGAAAGGAGAGGCCCATGTAAGCAATACTAGACGGGCACCAGGCCAAATACTCACATCACTTATGTTGAAGGCATTGACCTTGGCTTGAATAAACTGCGGTACATCAGGGTCCATAGTGTACTTGTGCTTCAGTTTCTCTCCCTCCACCTTGTAGTTCACCTAAAAACGAAGGAGGCAGCGTGCAAATCGTATTAGCTAACATAATGTAAGTTTCATCTAGCACACGTTCCTTTAAAAAGGAAGACTATCGTTTGTGTTTTTCCATTTATAAGGCAATTAGCTACATTATCACACAGAGGGAGTGTTGGGAGACATATTCATTGCTCATTCCACCCATATTTATTGGACAGCACTCTGATCAATAGGCAGCATGGTAGGTTCTGTGTTTAAAGTGGTTAAAAAGAAAAAGGCAGACCTGTCCTCTTGGAGCTTATAGTCCAATAGAGGAAACAGAGAATAGCACGTAAACCGTAAGATAGAGCTAGAATTCGTGATGTGTTGTAAATTAAATAACTTTAGGAAAGAAATGAACAGGGTCAGGGTGGGGGGTCAGCAAAGGCTCTCTAAAAAGGTAACATTTACACCCAAACTTGAAGAAAAGGGAAGGGTCCGGGCAGAAGAAGAGCATTCAGGGCCCTGGGTCTAGAAGGGGCATGGCTAGCTTGAGGAACTGAAGGTCACTGGGCTGGAATGTGCTGAGCAGGGTCCCAGGAGGATTAGACAGGAGGGGGCGGGGGCACAGAGCTGAGGGCTTTTTCAACCAAAAAAACAGTTTCAACAGTTTAGATTTTACTTTGAGTTCAAGGAGAAGCTACTAAGGGGTTTTAAGTATAAGAAGGACATGATTTGATTTATGTCTTAAGACAGTCTTTTTGGTTTTTGTGTGGCCCCAGGCAGGGAGTCCAGGTAATGGATTATTACAGTTGTCCACGTGAGACATGGGGGCCAGAACTAGGGTTGGTGGCAGCTGAAAGACAGAGAAGTTCTCCAACAGGATGGCTGAGAGATTTGGGAGGCTAACTCAGTAGAGGCGTTGGATGAGGGGTGTTCACATGGGGAGGTGTCGATGGTGACTGCCAGGTTTCAGGCTTGAGTAACTAGGTAGATGTTGACGGCATTTATTGGGATGAGGAAGACTTAATATCGTGAGTTTAGGGTTTTCCTAGCTAACTGGAAAAACACAGGGAGAAGTGACACCTCGGTCAGTACAAAAGAAATCAGAACAATCTACACCATTTAGTACCACTAGAATAGAATTAATCTTGAAACATCTGTGGTAATGTGGGACTGGTCTGAGAAATAAAATCCAGAAAACCCTCAAATCTGAACCGAAGAATGCATTCCCCACCTTCGAATATCTGCGGTTAAAGCCACAAAAAGTCCTCTCTTCTTTGTTTTTTACTTACCACTCTTTCTGGGGGAGGTATCTTAGAACTCTGAAATTATCAAATGAGGGGAAGCACTGAGCATTGTAATTAGCCTCTGACTAAGAAAAAGGGTCCAGATAGACCTCGGCTCAGAAAAAAGACTCTGGATGACTCTGAAAGCAAACTGCTTAACTCTTCCCCAGAGGTGTTTCTCTCTCTCAGAATATCGCCCTATTTATTTTGCAAGGGGATTAGGACATTAGCCTTCTCCTCATCTGGCTAGGTAGAACTCTTACAACTCTCTCTCTCTCTCTCTCTCTCTCTCTCTCTATATATATATATATATAGAGAGAGAGAGAGAGAGAGAGCAATATATATCTTGGTTTGCAATTCAGACAAGGTCACAGATTATAATAGAAATAATTTTATTTCCTATATATAGTGTAGGGGTCTGCTTATAAATAACATAGACTCTCTACATTTGGAAAACAAAGCAAACTTGGAACATCGTCCTTCTCTCCTTCCTGTTCTTCTTAAGTCCCAAGTTGCTTCAAAAGTAAAACCTTTTGATATACCTCTGAAAGCAGATGATTTGCTAAGATAGATGCACACTCATGAATTGAATTAAGAAGAATTGTGGAGTAACTGGTCATGGGGTTATTCATGGACAAAAACTCTTTGAAGGAAAACCACTTACATCACTTAGCTGCTTTGTATTGTGCTGAGCCAAAACCATGCCCATGGAATCAGGCACACTTGTGAACTTGATGGTATCTGGGTGCTGTCGGTACTTTCTCTCATTTAATGCATTGCCTGCTTTCTTGGCCTTCTCAACCTCCAGAGAACCAAGAGGGATCCATCCAATGCCCTTGAGAAAGTTGTTGTACTCATCTTTATATACATTCTGTAAAAGAGTAATCTCAGATGAGGGGATATCCTAGTGCATACTCAAGAGCTGTTTCTGGAATCTGTAATTCTATCCAGGGCGGGAATGAAGAGCAACCTGTCAGCATGCCTGTGTCTATACTGGAGCTTTTGGCTATCTCTGCCACAGAGCTTCTTACTCAGAATTTGGTCATAAGAAAAAGCAGTTCTGTTGTTAGAGTGCATTAACACTCCAGGAGAGAATGTAGGCCACATATTTCCATGGGTACTGCTAAAAAAAAAAAAAAAAAAAAAAAAAAAAAGTGTCTCTTCTGACAATAAATTGGGCTTTCCTTTTGATTTCACTGAAATCTCCACAACTTCTGAATTTCACCCACACCGTCCACCTGAGCTCCTCCATCTCAGGTGGAGAGAGACATTCTCATTGAGCAACAATAAAGGAACACAATTTTTTCCCTTTACCAAGGATGATTCTTACAAAAACCTGGCTCCTGCAGCAGGAAATGCTCTGAATATTAAACACCCTCCCCCATGCAGCTCTCCATGAGTCATGCTGCAATCACAAAACCCTCCTGGTTCATTTTAGATGACTCGTTACATACATTTACATGCATGAGAGTGTGACCTTGAGTTCAAAAATAGAAGAAGAAGAAAAAAAAGAACATTCCTGAATTCAGAAAGAATAGAGAATGCTCCTATTTTGCATTATACATATTGCTGTTGAAGCAGGCCCACCAGGAGTAACCATTTCCTTTTGTTGAGAACCAGGGTGGCTTATGTACTTAGTAGAACATGGCTTTATCTTTGACCCATAAGTTAATAAAGATAATATCAATGATTGCGATAGGAGCACAGAAAGCTAGTAAAACACAGCGTGTCTACCATGCCTTTGTTACTCTTTCAATGACAACTGTATATTTTAAAGTGCATTTTTCAAATACCTTATTGTATTGTGAAGTCTACTAAAATAGGAAGAAATGATCACCTGTTCAGTACCAGCATCTCTAGGTCTATAATGTTATACATACTCACATCACTCTGAATTTGATTCATATTCCTGGTATGCTCAAGACTCAGGGCATCAGGTAGGTATGTGTAGTGATGTATCGGCTGCTTGTAGTTGATGTTGGTGGCAACATCCTGGGCCATCTTTGCAGCTGTAATGCTAACCATGTCCCCAGGGGTATGATAGCTGGTTTTGGTGTTTTCATAGTTCTTCTTGTATTCACGATCAGACTGTAACTTTGCCACATTCGTATAGTGGACGAGCTTAGGATCATCCTGGAGGCTTCTAAAACCCACATGCTTTCCCTTTGCCTTCTCGTAAGCTTCCTTGTATTTATACTGTGGAGGCAGAATTTGGTTAGCAAAGTCTTAAGCATTGGGAACATTAGGTGGAGCGATTATATTCACACGCAAAGGCATTCAGAATATTGTGATTTTCTGGAAGACTGTCCAAGAAATACAGTCCACACCCCATGCCCCCCAACCCCAGGAAGTTTAGACTGAAAGCATTTATTTCCAATACTGCTGGGTTATAAATGGGTATCATGATAAATTCAGGAGCAGTTTCTTTTCTTTGCTACGAATGCTATAGATGATTTGCATGTGAAACTTTATATAGAGCCAACTCTATTAAGTTTTCACACTTAATATAAACATAACATATTCCAAAATATAAGACGACATTCCAAATATATATCTTGGTTTTCCAGGGATGTGAATTTTCCTAATCCAACATGTTAGTTCACATCACAGAATACTAGAAATACTTCTGTTTTCGATTCTGATTGGTCCAGGAAAAGGTGCAGAAGAAACTCTAAAGAACTGTACATGCAAGATGTTTATACTCAGATCTCTTTGGGGTGGGGGATGGAAAATGTTACTATGTTTGTTGTCTCAGTTGACCTAATATGGTTAAACAAAAAAACCCTCTTCTTTGGCAGGTAGCTAGGCTTTCACCCAACCCCATTTCTCAGCAGCTACTCTCCAAGCTCACTGCTGAAGCAGCTGCACATGAAATAAGGAACTATATAATAAGGGCAGGAACCACCAAGACCTTTCCTCATCAGTAAAAGCTGACTGCAAAAGCTCTGCGGTCCAAGGTCTCTCACCGCTGAGATCGGCAATGGGGTGTAGACTGAGCTATACAGTAGGTAACAAATCAAAACCTCAATTTTTATGTAAGAGAATTCAAATCCACCCAAACTCTGAAGACACTCTGCTCCTGCCATTTAAGCACCAATTTATAAACAAGAGTTTAGCAGGCAAAAGAATTATCAAGTAATTTCTAGGCATGTTAGAAAAAGTTCTGTGTAAGGGCTAAAAATAAAAATGATAATGTCATATTTTAGACTGTCACTTTCTCCTTAAACTAGAAATGTATTTCAGAGTGATGTGCAAAGCTTTGAAGAACACATTTTCAGTACCATCCCTACATGGAAGGCTGTAGAATTCTTACACCCTATCTTCCACATGGTCTGTACACGTGGTTTCTTTCTTTTCTTGTGTCAGACGAAGAGTGTAGCCTCTGGAATAGTGTGTGACAGTGAAATCTATGGTGTGTG
This sequence comes from Aethalodelphis obliquidens, assembly GCF_003676395.1. Lineage (NCBI taxonomy): Eukaryota > Metazoa > Chordata > Mammalia > Artiodactyla > Delphinidae > Aethalodelphis > Aethalodelphis obliquidens. The sequence goes on along the minus strand of NW_020837946.1, from coordinate 78,277,062 downwards.
CGTGCTTTTGGAAAATTTTGTTTTTCAATGATGAGAAGAAGTGTAAGTGTATACTTTTTCTATTACAGATGAAATAAATCAAAATTATATTCTAGAAAAGTGGGCTTTTTCCCATTTGGTTTATAAAATCTGTACATTTTATTTAACATTTTTTCAATCTTCTTAATACAATTATAATGCAGGCAGTCATCTGAATTTAACATGTTAGTGGCAGGTAGGGTATTCTCCCTGAAAATAAATGTGGGCTGTCAGGGAAATGTGTCAGGGAAGGTAATTTGGGCTATGAATCAGGAGAGAAAGCCACTGTCAGATTTATGACAGCTCTACCAAGTGGGGTCAACTGAAAAGAATCACAAAACATTGAAAAAGTGACAGGTTTTCAGGGCTTCCCTGGTGGCACAGTGGTTGAGAGTCTGCCTGCCGATGCAGGGGACACGGGTTCATGCCCCAGTCCGGGAAGATCCCACATGCCACGGAGCAGCTGGGCCCGTGAGCCATGGCCGCTGAGCCTGCATGTCCGGAGCCTGTGCTCCGCAACGGGAGAGGCCACAACAGTGAGAGGCCCGCGTACCACAGGGGAAAAAAAAAAAAAAGTGACAGGTTTTCAAAACAATATTTTGCGGAGAATTTAAATGTCATTAATTCAACATACTGTTTTCAATGTGGTATCATTTTAACAAGCACCCATTTGATTACTTTGTAAAAATGACAATCACCCAGATTTCACCTAAAATTTTTACTCACATCACTGGCAATGTTTCTCGATGCTTTGGCTGCAGTGATGGGTATAGCGTCACCCAGCACATTGTTGCCCTTGGCTATTAAATCATGCCAGTCCCGTTTATAACAGACCTGCGATGGAGAAGGAAAAAGGATGTCAGCATGCTCTGGGGTAATCAGCGACACTGATTCCTCAACAGCTGGGATTGCTTTGTTCTTTTCCAGATAGAAGCTAGAAGAATCTCCTATAGCACACAGTTTTAAGAAGTCACATTAATGGTAAATCAACTATACTTCAATTTAAAAAACAGAAGTCACATGAGCAAAATGTCATACATGAAATTGTATAGCATAAACTTATTAGACTCTGTACTAATCATTCACCCAAGTCTGGTTTGGGCACATATTGAAGAGGAAAACTGAGAAACTGGAGTGGATCCAGAGGAGAGTAATAAAGGTTCTGGAAACCACAGTATGTGAGAACCAACTGGAGAAAATGAAGCTCAATCTTATGAAAGGAAGGTCCAGGAAAGACCTGGTGGTTAGCTTTAGAAATTTTAGTGTTGTTCTTAAAAAAAAAAAAAAGGGGGGGGGTGGGTTTCATTTATCCTCATTTTTCTGGAGGATAAAAACTTCCTCCATGTGCAGAACTAGGAAAACTAGAGAAATATGTGTTGAGCTTGACACAAAGAAGAATGCTATACCCTTTAGAGTTGTCCTACACTTGAAAAGGCCGACTCAAGAGGTACAGAACCATTATCATGGGATATGCTCTAATGGGGGCTATGGAGAAAACTGACCTAAATTGTCAAAGCCCTGTCATACTCTAAAATTCTATTATTTTATCATCAGGTCTGGATTTCACACCCCATCAAAACCCCTACTTACATCACTTATATTGTAAGCATTGCACTTGGCCTGGAGAAATTGAGGAACATCAGGACCCATCGTATATTTATGTTTCACATCTTCTCCTTTAGCTTTGTATAAGATCTGCAACACATAGTCACAAAAATAAAATGCATTATGGCTGACTTCCAGGAAGATGGCGGAAGAGTAAGATGCGGAGATCACCTTCCTCCCCACAGATACACCAGAAATACATCTACACGTGGAACAACTCCTACAGAACACCTACTGAATGCTGGCAGAAGACCTCAGACCTCCCAAAAGGCAAGAAACCCCCCACGTACCTGGGTACGGAAAAAGAAAAAAGAATAAACAGAGACAAAAGGGTAGGGATGGGACCTGCACCAGTGGGAGGGAGATGTGAAGGAGGAAAGGTTTCCACACACTAGGAAGCCCCTTCGTGGGCGGAGACTGCAGGTGGCGGAGGGGGAAAGCTTCGGAGCCTCGGGGGAGAGCACAGCAACAGGGGTGCGGGAGGCAAAGCGGAGAGATTCCCGCACAGAGGATCGGTGCCGACCGGCACTCAACAGCCCGAGAGGCTTGTCTGCTGCCCCGCCGGAGCGGGCGTGTCTGGGAGCTGAGGCTCGGGCTTTGGTCGGAGCGCAGGGAGAGGGCTCTGGTTGGCAGCGTGAACACAGCCTGAAGGGGTTAGTGCAACACGGCTAGCCGGGAGGGAGTCCAGGAAAAGTCTGGACCTGCCGAAGAGGCAAGAGACTTTTTCTTCCCTCTTTCTTTCCTGGTGCATGAGGAGAGGGGATTAAGAAGGCTGCTTAAAGGAGATCAAGAGACGGGCGCGAGTCACGGCTAAAAGCGCGGACCCCAGAGACAGCCCGCCACTGCCAGGGTCCTGTGATCCAGGGACAACTCCCCCGGGAGAACGCAGGGCACGCCTCAGGCTAGTGCAATGTCATGCTGGCCTCTGCAGCCGCAGGCTTGCCTGGCACTCTGTGCCCCTCCCTACCCCCGGCCTGAGTAAGCCAGAGCCCCCAATCAGCGGCTCCTTTAACCCCGTCCTGTCTGAGCGAAGAACAGACACCCTCCAGCGACCTACACCCAGAGGCGGGGCCAGATCCAAAGCTGAACCCCTGGGAGCTGTGAGAACAAAGTAGAGAAAGGGAAATCTCTCCCAGCAGCCTCAGAAGAAGCGGATTAAAGCTCCACATCAACTTGATGTACCCTGCATCTGTAGAATACATGAATAGACAACGAATCATCCCAAATTAACCGTGTGGATGAAAGGCTCTTGGTGCTGCAGCCAGGAGTCAGTGCTGTGCCTCTGAGGCGGGAGAGCCAACTTCAGGACACTGGTCCACAAGAGACCTCCCAGCTCCACATAATATCAAACGGCAAAAATCTCCGAGAGATCTCCATCTCAACACCAGCACCCAGCTTCACTCAACGACCAGCAAGCTCCAGTGCTGGACACCCTATGCCAAACAACTAGCAAGACAGGAACACAACCCCACCCATTAGCACAGAGGCTGCCTAAAATCATAATAAGGCCACAGACACCCCAAAACACACCACCAGACGTGGACCTGCCCACCAGAAAGACAAGATCCAGCCTCATCCACCAGAACACAGGCACTAGTCCCCTCCACCAGGAAGCCTACACAGCCCACTGAACCAACCTTAGCCACTGGAGACAGACACCAAAAACAACGGGAACTACAAACCTGCAGCCTGAGAAAAGCAGACCCCAAACACAGTAAGATAAGCAAAAGGAGAAGACAGAGAAACACACAGCAGATGAAGGAGCAAGGCAAAAACCCACCAGACAAAACAAATGAAGAGGAAATAGGCAGCCTACCTGAAAAAGAATTCAGAATAATGATAGTAAAGATGATCCAAAATCTTGGGAGTAGAATGGAGAAAATACAAGAAATGCTTAACAAGGACCTAGAAGAACTAAAGAGCAAACAAACAGAGATGAACAACACAATAAATGAAATTTAAAATTCTCTAGAAGGGATCAATAGCAGAATAACTGAGGCAGAAGAACGGATAAGTGACCTGGAAGATAAGAGTGGAAATAACTACTGCAGAGCAGAATAAAGAAAAAAGAATGAAAAGAAATGAAGACAGCCTAAGAGACCTCTGGGACAACATTAAATGTACCAACATTCGAATTATAGGGGTTCCAAAAGAAGAAGAGAAAAAGAAAGGGACTGAGAAAATATTTGAAGAGATTATAGTTGAAAACTTCCCTAATATGGGAAAGGAAATAGTTAATCAAGTCCAGGAAGCACAGAGAGTCCCATACAGGATAAATCCAAGGAGAAATATGCCAAGACACATATTAATCAAACTGTCAAAAATTAAATACAAAGAAAACATATTAAAAGCAGCAAGGGATAAACAACAAATAACACACAAGGGAATCCCCATAAGGTTAACAGCTGATCTTTCAGCAGAAACTCTGCAAGCCAGAAGGGACTGGCAGGACATATTTAAAGTGATGAAGGAGAAAAAACTGCAGCCAAGATTACTCTACCCAGCAAGGATCTCATTCAGATTTGATGGAGAAATTAAAACCTTTACAGACAAGCAAAAGCTGAGAGAGTTCAGCACCACCAAACCAACTCTACAACAACTGCTAAAGGAACCTCTCTAGGCAAGAAACACAAGAGAAGGAAAAGACCTACAATTAACGAACCCAAAACAGTTAAGAAAATGGGAACAGGAACATACATATCGATAATTACCTTAAATGTAAATGGACTAAATGCTCCCACCAAAAGACACAGACTGGCTGAATGGATACAAAAACAAGACCCATATATTTGCTGTCTTCAAGTGACCCACTTCAGACCTAGAGACACATACAGATTGAAAGTAAGAGGATGGAAACAGATATTTCATGCTAATGGAAACCAAAAGAAAGCTGGAGTAGCAATTCTCGTATCAGACAAAATAGACTTTAAAATAAAGACTATTAGAAGAGACAAAGGACACTACATAATGATCAAGGGATCGATCTAAGAAGAAGATAAAACAATTGTAAATATTTATGCACCCAACATAGGAGCACCTCAATACATAAGGCAAATACTAACAGCCATAGAAGGGGAAATCAACAGTAACACAGTCATAGTAGGGGACTTTAACACCCCACTTTCACCAATGGACAGATCATCCAAAATGAAAATAAATAAGGAAAAACAAGCTTTAAATGATACATTAAACAAGATGGACTTAATTGATATTTATAGGACATTCCATCCAAAAACAACAGAATACACATTTTTCTCTAGTGCTCACGGAACATTCTCCAGGATAGATCATATCTTGGGTCACAAATCAAGCCTTGGTAAATTTAAGAAAATTGAAATTGTATCAAGTATCTTTTCCAACGACAACGCTATAAGACTAGATATCAGTTACAGGAAAAGATCTGTAAAAAATACAAACACATGGAGGCTAAACAATACACTAGTTAATAACGAAGTGATCACTGAAGAAATCAAAGAGGAAATCAAAAAAATACCTAGAAACAAATGACAATGGAAACACGATGACCCAAAATCTATGGGATGCAGCAAAAGCAGTTCTAAGAGGGAAGTTTATAGCAATACAATCCTACTTTTGAACAGGAAATATCTCGAATAAACAACCTAAACTTGCACCTAAAGCAATTAGAGAAAGAAGAACAAAAAAACCCCAAAGTTAGAAGAAGAAAGAAATAATAAAAATCAGATCAGAAATAAATGAAAAAGAAATGAAGGAAACGATAGCAAAGATCAATAAAACTAAAAGCTGGTTCTTTGAGAAGATAAACAAAATTGATAAACTATTAGCCAGATTCATCAAGAAAAAAAGGGAGAAGACTCAAATCAATAGAATTAGAAATGAAAAAGGAGAAGTAACAACTGACACTGCAGAAATACAAAAGATCATGAGAGATTACTACAAGCAACTCTATGCCAATAAAATGGACAACCTGGAAGAAATGGACAAATTCTTAGAAAGGCACAACCTGCCAAGACTGAATCAGGAAGAAATAGAAAATAGGAACAGACCAATCACAAGCACTGAAATTGAAACTGTGATTAAAAATCTTCCAACAAACAAAAGCCCAGGACCAGATGGCTTCACAGGCGAATTCTATCAAACATTTAGAGAAGAGCTAACACCCATCCTTCTCAAACTCTTCCAAAATACAGCAGAGGGAGGAACACTCTCAAAGTCATTCTACGAGGCCACCATCACCCTGATACCAAAACCAGACAAGGATGTCACAAAGACAGAAAACTACAGGCCAATATCACTGATGAACATGGATGCAAAAATCCTCAACAAAATACTAGCAAACAGAATCCAACAGCACATTAAATGGATCATACACCATGATCAAGTGGGGTTTATTCCAGGAATGCAAGGATTCTTCAGTATACGCAAATCAATCAACGTGATACACCATATTAACAAATTGAAGGAGAAAAACCATATGATCATCTCAATAGATGCACAGAAAGCTTTTGACAAAATTCAACACCCATTTATGATAAAAACCCTGCAGAAAGTAGGCATAGAGGGAACTTTCCTCAACATAGTAAAGGCCATATATGACAAACCTACAGCCAACATTGTCCTCAATGGTGAAAAACTGAAACCATTTCCACTAAGATCAGGAACAAGACAAGGTTGCCCACTGTCACCACTCTTATTCAACATAGTTTTGGAAGTTTTAGCCACAGCAATCAGAGAAGAAAAGGAAATAAAAGGAATCCAAATCGGAAAAGGAGAAGTAAAGCTGTCACTATTTGCAGATGACATGATACTATACATAGAGAATCCTAAAGATGCTACCAGAAAACTACTAGAGCTAATCAATGAATTTGGTAAAGTGGCAGGATACAAAATTAATGCACAGAAATCTCTGGCATTCCTATACACTAATGATGAAAAATCTGAAA
>NW_020837946.1:78197817-78270117 GCF_003676395.1 Aethalodelphis obliquidens | reverse complement strand
AAAGAGTCCTGTACCAAAATGTTCATTGCAGCTCTATTTACAATAGCCCGGAGATGGAAACAACCTAAGTGTCCATCATCGGATGAATGGATAAAGAAGATGTGGCACATATATATACAATGGAATATTACTCAGCCATAAAAAGAAACGAAATTGAGCTATTTGTAATGAGGTGGATAGACCTAGAGTCTGTCATACAGAGTGAAGTTAGTCAGAAAGAGAAAGACAAATACCGTATGCTAACACATATATATGGAATTTAAGAAAAAAAAATGTCATGAAGAACCTAGGGGTAAGACAGGAATAAAGACACAGACCTACTAGAGAATGGATTGAGGATATGGGGAGGGGGAAGGGTAAGCTGTGACAAAGCGAGAGAGAGGCATGGACATATATACACACTACCAAACGTAAGGTAGATAGCTAGTGGGAAGCAGCCGCATAGCACAGGGAGATCAGCTCGGTGCTTTGTGACCGCCTGGAGGGGTGGGATAGGGAGGGTGGGAGGGAGGGAGACGCAAGCGGGAAGAGATATAGGAACATATGTATATATATAACTGATTCATTTTGTTGTAAAGCAGGAACTAACACACCATTGTAAAGCAATTATACTCCAATAAAGATGTTAAAAGAAAAATGCATTATGGATGGTACAAAAAGGAAAATACATTAATTACACGCTTAAAGAAGTTATTCCTAGCATAATCCCCCACAATTTCTATTACTTAAAATTATCAAAGCCGGGCTTCCCTGATGGCGCAGTGGTTGAGAGTCTGCCTGCCAATGCAGGGGACGCGGGTTCGTGCCCCGATCCGGGAAGATCCCACATGTCGCGGAGCGGCTGGGCCCGTGAGCCATGGCCGCTGAGCCTGCGCGTCCGGAGCCTGTGCTCCGCAACGGGAGAGGCGACAACAGTGACAGGCCCGTGTACCGCAAAATAAAAAAAAAAAGAGAATTTATCAAAGCTATCTTCCTATTTTAAGAATCTCATTAAGGAAGACCCAAAAACTCTGTATTAAAACAGAGAGAAAAAAAATCCTAAGAAAATAGCAATCTTTGCTTGCCAGAGATGAATAAAAAATGAGTTCAAATGTGAAACCCTAAAATGGATAACAGAATTCACTAAAGCCAGAAAAGGTCATTTTTGCTAGTGGAGTTAATAGTTCTTACAGTCTTGGTTTTTATTTTTATTTTTTGGTTTTTTACTCTTAGAGAGAAAGAGGTAGTTAGAATGAGTCTTTCAATTCCCCTAAAAACTTTCCAATTATAATTGTATCAGTAAAAGCACATAATAATTTCCTCATAATATAAAGGTGCTTATATGTAAATCCAGCCTATGCAAGAGGTTTACCACTTCACATTTACCCTATTTTGCCATTTTAAAGATGTCTAAAAGACACCAAAGTGCATGGGGTAGAAATCATACTGTATCCTCCTCTTGGTAATGAAAAAGAAAGAAATTGCTCAGTTTCTAAAACTAAACCACAATCGGAATCCCAAGTAGATTTTTAATCTCTTGATTGTCATTTATCATATATACCTCCATTTCCCAAGCATGTCTGTGTGGTATACCATATGTAAACTGGTGTGCATGTATCACAAGTAAAATCTGAAATGGCTGATAGCCAAATGAATCTCCAAATACTAAATAATTTCTTTTAGGAATCCAAGAGCTATCTTCACTTCCTCACTGCCTGTAGAAACCACATCTAAGCATTCAGAGAATCTCGTTAATTTTACCTTCTAAACATCTCCTTTCCCACTGCTATTGCCTGAGTTAGGTCCAAATAAGGTTTCTGTTGAATTTCTGTAGAAGCTTTCTAATTCATCTCCTTGCCTTCAATCTCTCCCCTTTCCAATATATTCTCTGCATTTTTTGCCAATTTTCTTTTAAAACACAGACCTGATAATGCAACTCCATGGATTAAAAATCTTCAGTACTTCCTGTTACCTACCCCATAATGTCCAGAGTATAAATTAACATTCAAGACCCTCAATAATCAGGTCTTGAAGGATTACAATCCTAAATCCTTCATCCTTCACTGTCCTTCCATTCATTACTTCTTGACTGTCATTATGTTTTTCCTTTTGCCAGTAATGCAGCCTTCCCTTATTTGCCAGGGAAGCTCTGGCAGGCAGTTACCCTCTCCTCTTATACTTACTTAGCACATGCCTCTCCTGTAGCATTCGTCTCTCCATATGATGATGCTGTTTCTATCCATGCCTTTGTCTTACACTCTTGTCCTGTATCCCATTCATCCTCGTCTGTTTCATCTTTATACCATCAGCACATAATATAGTGCCTGGCACATGGAAGGTGTTCAAAAACATTCATTCAATGAATTAATGAATGAATGTTTTTGATGTCCCTTTAGCTCTTTCATGTACCAAATTTTCCTTGAGAACTGTCTTTAGCCAGAACGTATACATTCCTCATGGACAGGCAGGCAAACAATACACTAATCTCCTCCAAGACATAAGTAAAGTATCTATAATAATTGTGTATGATGAATTCTGAGGAGAGAAATCATCTACTCATGTGTATTATTTCCCTGTACTAATATTTTATATATGAAAAGCAAATATGAACAACTTAATATAGAATTGAATATGATGCATTTGCCACAATAACGTGTATGGGATTTAAGCTTAAGTTTTGTTTGTGTGTGTGTCGTTCTAGGGTAGAACTTTTTGCACTTTCTCAAATACTTTATCCAATAACACAGTATTTATAGGCAGTTAAAAAGGAAGACATTTTTAAAAGGAAGGTAAAAAGCAAGATATATAAAAAAAAAAGAAAATGTTAGTGCCCAAACTAAAAATAATTATTTTTAAATGAAATAAAATAATAATTTTAAAAGGAAAAGATATTAGGCTCAGAGAATAAAAATGATGAGCTCATCTTTTGAAGCCTCCCTCCATCCTTTTGCACCCTCTGTTTTGTTGTACTCACATCACTGACTTGCTTCGTGTTCTGTTTTGCCTGGACCATAACTGGGGAGTCCACGATGCTGGTAAATTTGAGGGTGTCTGGATGTTGCCTGTACTTCTTTTCATTCAGGGCATTACCTGCCTTTTTAACATTTTCTACCTCCAGACTGCCAATAGGTATCCAGCCTATGCCTTTCATCCAGGTGTTGTAGTCTTCCTTATAGACGTTCTACACCAAAGAGAGAAGAGAGGAGTGAGTGTCCCAGGCAGTGGGTTCTTTCACGCAGGCTCCCTCCTTAGAGGGGGACTGTCTTGTGGAGTAAATGTCACTTACATTGCTCTGTATGTGCATCATGTTTTTCGACAATTCCACGTCCATGGCATCAGGCAGGTAGGTGTAGTGATGAAGCAAATGCTTATAGTTGACATTGCTGGCAACATCCTGAGCTTTCTTAGCTGCCACAACGTTGAACATATCATGGGGTGTGTTGTATTTGGTCTTTGTTTTCTCATAGTCTTTTTTATACTCCCGGTCCGATTGTATCTTGGCCACCTTCATATAATGAACCAGTTTAGGATCATCTTGGAGACTCTGGAAGCCAACCATTTTCCCTTTGGCTTTTTCATAATCTTTTTTGTAGTGAACCTGTTGGAAACAAAGGTTGGCATATTTTTTAATGTAGTTATGAAGGTTTTACTGAACAATGAGACCATGATTTGAGCAATTGAGCTTCCCAGAAATTATTTCAATAACCAAACAATTTGATATTTGCTTGTATATATATGAAATGTAGCCTGTTAAAATTAAAATGTTATTTAGAGCCCATTTGGTTGTCTGTGGTTGCTTCTGCCACCCAAGGGAGGTTGGGGTGCGTACGCTACTATAATTTATATCAGTGACAAAGTAAAATAAGTTCTGTTCCACTTAGTGATAGAGACAAATGAAAAGATAAATATTTCACAAACTCTACCAATTATTCTGTGCTTCTAAAGCCAAATAGCTGGCTATTTTAATAATAGAATTATACTAGTAGTAGTAATAGTACAATTTTAATGAATCTTTGGATATTCAAAGGGAGACCCAGAACCAGTAGTGTGTAACACTAATTGGTTCTGAATAATAAAGTGGGGAGAATTAAGTGTCCTTGAGGAGACTTGGGAAGAACCCCAGGAAACGGAGTAGCAGAGATGTGAGAGAAGGTTTATGTGTATGCTGGGGTGGGTGGCTGGAGGAGATCACCCACAGAGAAAGGGGATCAGTGAGAAATTCTGGAGCAGGGCTTTTAGGACATGGACATTCATTATTCAGTCTTAATGTATTTACATTGCTGCAGTGACAACTCCATTTCAAACAATCATTAAAGTTGTACTTGGGATTTGGAGGGAAACCAAAAAGAAGGGTCTGAGTTCCATCTCTGGATCATGCAGAGCAGAAAGAGAATAAATCTAGGGGAGGAGAGCCCAGGTGAGCCAGAGCAAAACCATCATGTGCAAACCAGGAGCCAGAGGTGATCAGAAAAGCAAAAACCTGAGAATGCAGCAATCATGGGGAGGGAATCCCACTTCCTGCAGGACAGCAGGAGGGGGCTTGAGTCCATTTTATTTAAATCTCAAAGAGCAAAGTGACTTCAGTTGACATCTGAGTTGAAGTAAGATAGGAAAAGAAACAAAAGTCTTCACTTTAATGCAACCTAATGACTGACTCTTAGGGGCTCTGACACTTGAAGCCCATTCATCAGTCTGTAGAAGCAATGAAGTGAAAAGAGAGGTAAGGCAAAGAGGGAATTCATAGAAATTAAGCAAGTTTTGAGATAAAGGTTTACCATCAGGAGGTTATTATGATGTAAATAGCAGGTAACTTCTTTATTTCTATAAGAGAAATAACGTGAATTTGTGCAGAAATATAGATGAGAATTTTAAATTAGGGGGCTTGATTAGAACAGATTGGTTAAGGTTATACAAATCCTTACCCCCAAGAAAATTCAGATCTGTTTAGGGAACTTTCTTCTCTAAATAGTTTCAGCCTGGCTTGCTTCCAGTCAGGGACAGCAGACGTGGAGACTTGGATAAGAAGCCCACCTGCCCCCATTTTCTGGTTACACACAGGTGACCACCAGCTGGACTTACGTCACTCGCCGCCTGCCTGGCAACTTTGGCAGCTTTGATGGGGATCGCATCGTTTCTCAGGTCGTATCCCTTCTTGCTCAGGTCTTTCAAGTCTGCTTTGTACATATTCTGAAAGAAAAACGTCATTTGAAGATAACTCAGACCACGTGTAGAAAAGGCTTAACCCTCAGTGAGCGGCTGAGCCCACATGCACACCTCACTGATATTGTAGGCGTTGACTTTAGCCTGAATGAACTGGGGCACGTCCGCCGGCAGACTGTACTTGTGAATAATTTCCTCCCCTTTGACTTTGTAGGCAATCTGGAAGAGAAAAAAATGCATAAACAAATAAAGTAGGGGAAAGTGTTTAACGGCACAGGAGAATAATTTTGGAGCAGATCACATTGCACAGAGGAGTTATTTTAATGAAAGACACTCTCTGTGCCTTCCCCACATTCCCCGGAAAATATTTGTAGGCATTTAAGATCTCCTATGCAATTGCACAGGGTCTGATCTTAGTGCCTGTTAGCCTTGGCAAAAGTCCCTTGGTATGTGCTAAGAACCTCCAGACTAAGGTAGGGGGACCTACCTAAGAGCCCAGGAAAGTGACCCAAAGACAAAGTTAACCTGTAGACACTTTCCTGAGCATAGGAAAAGTTAATAGGGTGGGATTTACCAACTATCTATATTTTGTGGGCAGTGGGTGACTAAAGGGACTTAGGGGTAGTTTTTACTAAGCATGATTTTTGTCTTACCTCTGAATTTAAATATAACCGTTTCATATGTTGTAGTGTCTATAATCACCTTCCTGATCTTTCCTAGAAATAGGCTTGTGTTTCTGGTTATCAAGAGAAGCCCCTCTTACCTTTTCCTTCGAGAGCAATGTCCAATCACTGAAATATGTATAATCCTCTAAAGATATGAATTAGGTGTGCTTTTTTAATGAAAACCTGGGGAATTATACAGCTGCTTATATAACTGAGTCTCTTTAGATTGCCTAGTAAGTACAGGTGATCATTACATTTAGAATACAAATGTATTTGTATTAGTTAACATTTAAATACAGAGAGAATTAACACTTACATCACTCCTCTGGGCCTGGTTAATCTTAGACTGTACTATAATTGGAGCATCTTCAATCGAAGTAAACTTGAGAGTATCTGGATGCTGGCGATATTTTTTCTGTTTGACAAATTAAAAAGAGAAAGATAATAATACTTTCACCAAAGGCTAATAAATCAAAATACTTTAAATTTATTTTGGAGGGACAAGAAATTTTCCTGATTTTAAAATGTAAAAATATTTGATTCTGTGCTGGCTTGGGGGAAAAAATGAATACAATACAAAAACCAACATTTAAAGAAATTGTTTTAATTTTGGATTGTTTGGGGAAGTGCAGACCAATACAACTTTCAGGAATGACTTTATTCTCTTAATTTCTTGCTTATGATGTGAAAGAAGGCACTCTGAAAGCTCAGCAGAATCTCAAAACATCACAAAGTTTTCTAAAGGATTAACAGAAAAGCATGCAAGGAGTATGGAGTGGAGTATCTTTGCATGACACTAAACAAGCTCCCAGGAATGTCATTTTCCTTGTCACTCCATCAGCAACTGAAGTTTTCCAGTTGAGGGAGGAGGAATGGAGGAACTAGGGCAATAGCTATGGATTACTAATAAGAAAAGGAGGACTTTTGCTTTGCAAGCCTTAATGTGGTTAGTACATAAGTTATCACTAAAGTGCTGAGGAGACACAGGAGAGGGGCCATGGGGAAGATGTTTCAATTGGGAGCTGGCAACATCTAGCTACCCTTATTCCTATATTCTTCTCCTAGTTCTCTTCATTTTTTCATACTATACATCCCACTTTTGTGTATATAGTAGCATCCCTCTTTCAACTTCAGACTTCTGAAAACCACTAACCGAGAATTTTTTCTGAAAGATCTCTTGAGTAGATAAAGTGGTTTTCACCAAAAACAAACAGACGTACAAAACAATAAGAACAACAAAAACTTGGGTGTGGAAGACAACCCTCACTTAGCACCTCTGACCCTTCTTTATGTGGTCTAACTTCCTGGATGACGGATTCACCTGACAGCAGGGGGAATGTTCAACTGCTGTCAGAGAAGGGACTGCTTTAAGAGCCCCAAGATCATCTTTGTTTCTTCTTATAACAACATATATATGTTCAATAACAACATATATACTACTTCAAAGTCATCAAGAATATAGCATAAGGTATAATAATACTTCAAAGAAAATTTCTATAATAGTCATTATATGCATAATTCATAATTGCCAAATATTGGAAAAAATCCACATGCCCACTAACTGGACAATCAAAGTGTGATATAGTCGTGCAAAGGAATACTACTCTCACTAATAAAAAGGAAAATATTACAGACACATGTAGAGATATGGATGAACCTCAAAAACATTATGCTAAGTGAAAGAATCCTGATACAAAAGAAATTTCTAGAAAAGGCAAAATTATAGAGGCAGAAAGCAGATCGGTGGTTGTCTGGGGTTGAAAATGGGAGTGAGAACTTTTTGGGGTGCTAGCAGCATCTTAAAATTCAATTGTGGGGCTTCCCTGGTGGCACAGTGGTTGAGAGTCTGCCTGCCGATGCAGGGGACACGGGTTCATGCCCCGGTCTGGGAAGATCCCACATGCCGCAGAGCGGCTGGGCCCGTGAGCCATGGCCGCTGAGCCTGCGCGTCTGGAGCCTGTGCTCGGCAACGGGAGAGGCCACAGCAGTGAGAGGCCCGCGTACCGGAGGAAAAAAAAAAAAAATTCAATTGTGGGTCTGATATCACTGAGCCCCTGAATCTACGCCAGCAGCCAACCCCCTCCTGACTATTTTGAAGACAAAGTATTTGAGTAGCCTCCATAACTGCAAGTATTTTCTTTTTCTTGCTGCTAAAACCATTCCTAACTAGTAGGGGGATCTCATGAAACCCAAGGCCAAAGTTGAAGCAACCTTGACCTAACCTCTTGATACCAACTGCATCCAACGACCTAACAGAACTTGCAGTCCAACCTCCCTAGACCATGCTGATTTCACTCCTATATTGTGTATTTCATAATATACTACTGATTTTCTATCTTGCTTCTGAAAAATAAAGATGCATTTACCAGTTAAAAAAAATTCAATTGTGGGGATGGCTATGCAACTATATGGATTTATTAAAACTTGTCAAGGGGTACACTTAAAATATGTGAATTTTTGTGGTATGCAAACTGTACCTCGATAAAGCTGTTAAAAATATTTCTGTCATGATTGGTTAACGTAAACGACTTTGGTGATGTGAAGAGGTATGATTATCTACCGAGATAATTCATGCACGTGATAAGTTGGGGTTTTTTTCCTCAGCAGCAATACTAGAAAATGAAGTGGTAAAGGAGGCATTTCCCATGGTTTGGGAAGTTTTACCATGTCACATTCACAAATCTATCTCTGTGACACACAGAGATATGATGGCTTTACCTCATTCAGAATGTCTGAAGCTCGCTTTGCCTTTTCTATT
This sequence comes from Aethalodelphis obliquidens, assembly GCF_003676395.1. NCBI lineage: Eukaryota > Metazoa > Chordata > Mammalia > Artiodactyla > Delphinidae > Aethalodelphis > Aethalodelphis obliquidens. Next base: position 78,261,555 of record NW_020837946.1, on the reverse strand, counting down.
TCTAAGGACCCAAAAGGTACCCAGCCGCAACCTTTCATCCAGCTATTGTAGTCAGCTTTGTATTGGACCTAAAACACCAAGAGAAAGATTACATTTCTTTTCTCAGCATCATCCTTCTTCGTAAAATCATTAACATTTTCCCCAAAATAATGCTTTTAAGTTTTCTGACCAGTTTCCTTATTCCATACGTTGAGGTTATTTTAAACATTTCCTTGGGGAGAGATTTTTAACAGCCCTTAGGTTTGCACTGTTCTTTCTAGTTGGCATATGTTCTACTTCACCCTTATTTCCAAAGTATGTGGAATTATAATTCCAATCTGCTAAATTCAAAGCTGTATTTCAAAGAATAAATGAAATTGTTATATTTAGATCATCAAACGTGAGATGTTTGCTCACTAGAACATATTATGTATTATGTTTCTATGGTCAGATTATAACTGAAGGCCATATTGAAGGTGGATAATTTTACTCATTTTCTGATAAGACTTGATAGTAGTTATTTGTATTAAGTGTTTACACATATTGCCCTTCATATGTAATTGTAAGCTTAGGAGTGTTTCTACATTGGCTAACAACACACTTTAATATAGTTGTATTCAATAATTTGCTTATGGAGAGCAGTTATCATTTGGAATTGGACCTATCTGGGAGACAGTTACTTGATGCTATTAAAATAATGACCTACTCCTGTTGTCTGGCTATAGGTGATACCTAAAACACGTACTCTAGATATAAAATTCAGATGATTGTTCTTTAGTGTGGGCCTTCTAACTGGAATGAAAAATCAAGAAACCATTGGTTCCTGCCTTTGAAAAACCTATGATCTATTTGGGAGGAAGAAACATAACAAAATGAAACAAGTAAGATAATAATGCATAAAATAGAATTTTTAGTGATAAGAATGTAAAATTGTGCAGCTGCTATGGGAAAAAGTACAGCGATTCCTCAAAAAATTAAAAATAGAACTACCAAATCATCCAGAAATTCTACTTCTGGGTATATACTCGAAAGAATTGAAAACAGGATCTTGAAGATATTCATACATCCATGTTCATTGTGGCATTCGTCACAATAGCCAGAAGGTGGAAGCAGCCCAAATGTTCACTGACAGATGAATGGATAACCCAAATGTATACACATAGAATGGAATAGAATTCAGCCTCAAAAAGGAAGAAAACTCTGACACATACTATAACATGGATGAACCTTGAGGACATTATGCTAAGTGAAATAAACCAGGCACAAAAGGACAAGCATTGCATAATTCCATTGATACGAGGTCTTTAGAGTAGTCCAACTCACAGAGACAGAAAGTAGAAGGGTGGTTGACAGGGACTGAGGGGAAGAGGAAATGGGGAGTTGTTTAATGTGCAGAGAGTTGCATTTTTGCAAGATGAAAAAGTTCTGGAGATTGGTTGCACAACCATGGGAATGTAACTGCTGCTGAACTGTATAATCAAAACTGGTAAAGATGGCAAATATTATGTTATGTCTATTTTACCATTAAAAAAATAGAACTGTTAGGATAAAGTATTCAATTGTATAGCTCAGACAAATTAATTTGCCTAAAGAAGTTTTGATCTGCAGGAAAAAACCCCAGCTATTATAAAAAGTAATGCTATAAATAATATATTCTATTTTCAGACAAGATAGCAATCTATACAAAAAATTATTGATAATGATGAATGTGATAATTATGATAATGGTGATGATGATAATAGTGAATGTTTACTGAGAATTCACCAGGGCCCAGCACCATGCTAAGAGTATTTTGAATGCATTTAAATAATGAAAACAATTCTTTTGTATTATTCCAATTTTGCAGGAAGACTCTAAACTCAGCAAGGTTGATCACTTTCCCAAAAGGAAACTGTGATGGGGTGCTTTTGCCAGACCCAGGCCTCTCTAACTCTGAGGGGTGTGCTCTCATAGAATCCCAAGGATCATTTTCCCATTACATACTTGCTACATACAGAAGACAATGCAGATACTTCTGAGAATTGCCAAAAAATCACTCAACTTAGAAATCCTTTTCAGTTTTTACCTTAAAAAGAGGGAATAGAGAAAATCTGGTTACTCACATCACTCTGCAGTGCATAAGCCTTCTTGGCAAGGTCCATGTTAATGCTGTCCGGCGGGCAGCTGTAATTGTGTAAGAGGTGCTTATAGTCGACATCACTAGCAATTGCCTGAGATTTCTTAGCTTGAGTCACTTGGAGCATATCAAGAGGTGCCGTGTAGATAGTTTTTGACTTTTCATAGTTTTTACGATATTCATGCTGTGAATAGGAAATTACCATTTATTAGCACAAATCTTCAATGGATTTCCAGAAAAGCACAGAGATCTCTCATAAACAACAAATAAAAGATAGAGATTTTTTCCTTCTAGTTAGTTATTTTTTCCTAAAATTTTATCATATGTTTCACATCACTGAAACCGCCCCTCCCAAAATCATGGGCAGATGCATGGACAGATCTTCTCAAATCTTTGTTTAGGTCAAAGAGGAACTGTCAGACAGTAGGAATGGGCCACAGCTTCTGATTCAGCCAGCTATTATTTTATTTTAAAACAGGGTTTTTCAAGGACCACTAGCAAGCATGATTTCTGCTAAGGTAATCTAACCTTGGAAGAGTCTTCCATTAAAGAAGTATTTTTTAAATTGTCAAAAATCATTTGACAATCATTTCATACTTCTGATTTTATAAAACGACTACTTCATAAACAGAGCTGTACACTTGACTTCTTGACTTTTCTAAAGTCATCTTTAAGTGAATAGTTACTGATTTTTCAACCTGACTATTCTATTTTGCACAACAGATAAGCCCCACTGAGAACCCCAGAGGTTTTTCCATATTAAGTTTAATTTTGGTAACAATTTAAAAGAAGTTTCAGATTTCAGCAGTTATAAGACCTCAAAGGAGAAAAATTTATGAAATTGACCCACTGAAGTAACGTTGGCCCTTATGTACAGTGTTCTCATAAACCAAATGTCCTGACTGGCCTCAGAAGGCACTTTCATCGGTTGGTTTTCTGGAATGGTTAGACAGGGTGTTAATTAGGTCAAAGTCCCAGCTTCATCATGTCTGCTCACCAATTACCTTAAAAGAGAGAAAAATTCTGACCCAGAATTTTTCCTTTAGGAAGATTCTAAACCTATTATATCTCCCTATAATCACATAAGCTCTAAAGACAGTGATCCAAGCTAGCAAGTATAGATGTGCATTATAAATCTCCTGCAGAAATTCCTTTTACAAATAATCCAATCTTTTAACTTTCTTAGGGAATATAGTCTTCCTTCTAAAACATTGTGGGTAGTCAGTTTCACAGAATAAATTCCTCTCTTAATTGTAAAATCTAGGCCCTGGTTTCTGAAAATAAAATATGGAAACTTTATGATGGCATGCAAGAACACTGAAAAAAATAAAGACAGTTTGTCTTTATTAGAAATAAACGGATAAAGCAATGTTGCAATAGCAGTTGGTGTGTGGAAGTGTTTTTGACTAAATTGTTTTGACCCTTTTGTTCAAGTTCAGATAAGCTCACACATGCTGCACATATAAAAGGTTGTCAAAGCTCCAAATGGCTTTATTTTTATTTTTATCTATTTGTTTATTTGGTCCCACCGTGTGGCCTGTGGGATCCCAGTTCCCCAGCCAGAGATGGAACCTGTGCCCCCCTGCAGTGGAAGCACAGAGTCTTAACCACTGGACCACCAGGGAATTCCCTACTGATTTATTTTTTTATTGAAGTATAGTTGATTTACAATATTAGTTTCAGGTAGACAGCATAGTACTTCAGTGTTTTTACAGATTATGCTCCATTAAAAGTTATTACAAGATAATGGCTATAATTCCCTGTGTTGTACAATATAACCTAATTGCTTATCTATTTTATGCATAACAGTTTGTGTCTCTTAATCCCATACCCCTATCTTGCCTCTCTCTCCTTCCCTCTCCCTACTGGTAACTATCAATTCAAGTTTGTTTCTATATCTGTGTCTGTCTCTGTTTTGTTATATACGTTCATTTGTTTTATTTTTTAGATTCCACATATCATACAGTACTTGTCTCTCTCCGTCTGACTTATTTTACAAGCATAATATTCTCTAGGTACATCCACACTGCTGCAAATGGCAGAATTTCACTCCTTTATGGCTGAGTGATACTCGATTGTATATATATACCACATATTCTTTATCCATTTACCTGTTGATGGATGCTTAGGTTGCTTCCATATCTTGGCTATTGTAAATAATGCTGCTATGAATACTGGGGTACATGTATCTTTTTGAACTAGTGTTTTTGTCTTTTCTGGATATATGCCCAGGAGTGGAACTACTGGCCATATGGTAGCTCTATTTTTAGTTTTTTAAGGAACCTCCATACTGTTTTCCATAGTGGCTGCACCAATTTACACACCCACCAACAGTGTAGGAGGGTTCCCTTTTCTCTACATCCTTGCCAACATTTGCTATTGGTAGACTTTTGGATGATAGCCATTCTGACAGGTATGAGGTGATATCTCATTGTTGTTTTGATTTGTATTTCTCTAATAATTAGCAATGCTGAGCATCTTTTCATGAGACTGTCAGCCACCTGTATGCCTTCTTTGGAAAAATGTCTATTCAAGTCTTCCGCCCATTTTCTTTCTTTTTTTTTTTTTTTTGATTGTTTGCTTTCTTGATACTGAGCTGCACGAGCGATTTATATAGTCTGGATGTTAACCCCTTCTTGGCCATATCATTTGCAAATATGTTCTATTTCATTCTTTTACATGTAGCTGTCCAGTTTTCCCAGCACCACTTATTGAAGACACTGTCTTTTCTCCATTGTATATTCTTGCCTCCTTTGTCATAGTTTAATTGACCATAGGTGCGTGAGTTTATTTCTGGGCTCTCTATTCTGTTCCACTGATCTCTGTGTCTGATTTTGTACAGGACCATGCTGTATTGATTTCTGTAGCTTTGTAATACAGTCTGAAGTTTGGAAGCATAATACCTCCAGCTTTGTTCTTTCTTCTCAAGATTGGTTTGGCTATTCAGGATCTACTGTGGTTCCATATAAGTTTTAGAATCATTTGTTCTGGTTCTGTGAAAAAAGTTATGGGTATTTTGATATGGATTGCATAACCTCTGTAGATTTCTTTGGGTTGTATGGGCATTTTAACAACATTAATTCTTCTAATCCATGAGAATGGGATATCTTTCCATTGTTTTGTATCACCTTCAATTTTCTTCATCAATGTCTTATAGTTTTCAGAGTACTGGTATTTTACCTCCTTTGTTAAATTTATTCCTATTTTACACTCCCATTTACCACTGCAACAAAAAGAATAAAATACCTAGGAATAAACCGACCTAGGGAGACAAAAGGTCTGTATGCAGAAAACTATAAGACACCGATGAAAGAAATTAAAGATGATACCAACAGATGGAGAGATAGACCATGTTCTTGGATTGGAAGAACAAATATTGTGAAAATGACTGTACTACCCAAAGCAATCTACAGATTCAATGCAATCCCTATCAAATTACCTATGGCATTTTTTACGGAGCTAGAGCAAATCATCTTAAAATTTGTATGGAGACACAAAAGACCCCGAATAGCCAAAGCAGTCTTGAGGGAAAAAAACAGAGCTGGAGGAATCAGACTCCCTGAGTTCAGACTATACTACAAAGCTACAGTAATCAAGGCAATATGGTACTGGCACAAAAGCAGAAACATAGATCAATGGAACAAGATAGAAAGCCCAGAGATAAACCCACGCACCTATGGTCAACTAATCTATGACAAAGGAGGCAAAGATATACAATGGAGAAAAGACAGTCTCTTCAATAAGTGGTGCTGGGAAAACTGGACAGCTACATGTAAAAGAATGAAATTAGAACACTCCCTAACACCATACACAAAAATGAACTCAAAATGGATTTGAGACCTAAATGTAAGACTAGACACTATAAAACTCTTAGAGGAAAACATAGGAAGAACACTCTTTGACTTAAATTACAGCAAGATCTTTTTTGATCCACCTCCTAGAGTAATGGAAATAAAAACAAAAATAAACAAATGGGATCTAATGAAACTCCAAAGCTTTTGCAAAGCAAAGGAAACCATAAACAAGACGAAAAGACAACCCTCAGAATGACAGAAAATATTTGCAAACGAATCAACAAAGGATTAATCTCCAAAATATATAAACAGCTCATGCAGCTCAATATTAAAGAAACAAACAACCCAATCCAAAAATGGGCAGAAGACCTAAATAGACATTTCTCCAAAGAAGACATACAGATGGCCAAGAAGCATATGAAAAGCTGCTCAACATCACTAATTATTAGAGAAATGCAAATCAAAACTACAATGAGGTATCACCTCACACCAGTTAGAATGGGCATCATCAGAAAATGTACAAACAACAAATGCCGGAGAGGGTGTGGAGAAAAGGGAACCCTCTTGCACTGCTGGTGGGAATGTAAATTGATACAGCCACTATGGAGAACAGTATAGAGGTTCCTTAAAAACTAAAAATAGAATTACCATATGATCCATCAATCTCACTACTGGGCATATACCCAGAGAAAACCATAATTCAAAAAGACACGTACACCCCAATGTTCATTGCAGCACTATTTACAATAGCCAGGTCATGGAAGCAAACTAAATGCCCATCGACAGACGAACGGATAAAGATGTGGTACATATATACAAAGAAATATTACTCAGCCATAAAAAGGAACAAAATTGAGTCATTTGTTGAGATGTGGATGGACCTAGAGACTGTCATACAGAGTGAAGTAAGTCAGAAAGAGAAAAACAAATATCGTGTATTAATGCATGTATGTGGAACCTAGAAAAATGGTACAGATGAACCGGTTTGCAGGGCAGAAGTTGAGACACAGATGTAGAGAACAAATGTATGGACACCAAGGGGGGAAAACCATGGTGGGGTGGGGATGGTGGTGTGCTGAACTGGGCAATTGGGATTGACATGTATACACTGATGTGTATAAAATTGATGACTAATAAGAACCTGCAGTATAAACAAACAAACAAACAAAAAACAACTAATACTAAACTTTCTTTGGGTTATTTGTATGGAAATATGTTAATATAAATGTTTCAGACATTACATGAAATATCTAAAAATCTTATATCCTCTGGTATAATGTTATAAGTCATAATTCTAGTTATTACTTTAAAACGTATAACTCAGAAATAACTAAATTTCCTTGTCAATTGCATTATTATGAACTTTCATCAAATCTTTAACCATGGTCATTTTTAAGTCTTTTGTCATTTACAGACAGTTCTGGGTGTACTCTGATGCTTTTGCAAAAATGTTCCTATAAAAGGATTTCATCTTCAAGGAATTCATGGAAAAGACTGACAAGTACAGGTTTCTGGTAACTGACTACACTGCTGAACTGAATGAATAAACATTTTCAGAACTCTAATGGAAAACTGATGTATTCATAAAAGTGCTAACAAAAGATCAAGATGAAAAAAAATTAATTACATGGGACTGAGTGAACTGATGAGGATGATTATAATTTTTGTGACTTTCTGTTTGAATTAAAAAAAAATTTATTCCTATTCTTTTTGATGCAATTTTAAATGTGGCTTTTTTTTTTTACTTTCTGATAGTTCATTATTAGTGTATAGAAAAGCAACAGAATTCTGTATATTAATCTTGTATCCTTAAACTTTACTAAATTCATTTATTAGTTCTGATTGTTTTTGGGTGCAGACTTTAGGGTTTTCTATATAAAGTACCATGTCATCTACAAATAGTGACAATTTTACTTCCTCCCTTCCAATATGGATGCTTTTTATTATTTTTTTAATTAATTTATTTTTTCTGATTGCTGTGGCCAGGACTCCCAATACTATGTTAAATAGACGTGGAAAGAGTGGGCATCCTTGCTTGTTCCTGAATTTAGAGGGAAGGTTTTCAGCTTTTCATCACTGAGTGTGATGTTAGCTGTGGGTTTGTCATAAATGGCTTTTATTTGTTGAGATATGTTCCCTCTATACCCACTTTGATGAGTTTTTATCATGAATGGATATTGAATTTTGTCAAATGTTTTTTCTACATCTGTTGAGATGGTCATGTGATCTTTATCCTTCCTTTTGTTAATGTGGTGAATCACATTGATTGATTTGCAAATATTGAACCATCCTGCCTCCCTGGAATAAATCCAACTCAATTATGGTATATGATCCTTTTTATATACTGTTGGATTCAGTTTGCTAATATTTTGTTGAGGAGTTTTGCATCTATACTTAAAGATATTGGTCTGTAATTTTTTTCTAGTATCTTCTTCTGGTTTTGATATTAGGGTAATCGTGGCCTCACAGAATGAACTTGGGAGTGTTCCATCTCCTTCAATTTTTTGGAATAGTTTGAGAAGGACAGGTATTAGTTCTTTTTTATATGTTTGGTAGATTTCACCTGTGAAGCCGTCTGGTCCTAGATTTTTGTTTGCTTGCATTTTTTTTTAAATGCAAATTCAATTTCACTACTAGCAATTGGTCTGTTCAAATATCTGTTTCTTCTTGATTCAGTTTTGGCAAGTTGTATGTTTCTAGAAATTTGTCCATTTCTTCTAGGTTGTCCAATTTGTTGGCTTATAACTGTTCATAGTATTATAATTTTTGTATCTCTGTGGTATTGGTTGTTATTTGTCCCTTTCATTTCTTATTTTATTTATTTGGGTCCTCTCTTTTCTTCTTGGTGATCTTGGCTTTATCAGTTTTGTTCTCTTTTCAGAATAACAGCTCTTGGTTTCATTGATCTTTTCTATTGTTTTATTAAATTTTCATTTTATTTATTTCCTCTCTTATCTTTATGATTTTCTTCCTTCTGCTGACTTTGGGTTTTGTTTGTTCTTCTTTTTCCAATTCCTTTAGGTGGTAGATTGGGTTATTTATTTGAGGTTTGTCTTGTTCTTGAGGAAGGCCTATATCACTATAAACTTCCCTCTTCAAACTTCTTTTGCTGTATTCCATAGATTTTGGAGTGTTGTTTCCATTTTCATTTGTCTTGAGGTATTTTCTGATTTCCTCTTTGATTCCTTCATTGACTCACTGGTTTTTTTTTTTTTTTTTTTTTTTTTTTTTTTTTTTGTTTTTTTTTTTTTTTGTTCCCATTGCAGAGCATAGGCTCCAGACGCGCAGGCTCAGCAGCCATGGCTCACGGGCCTAGCCACTCCGCGGCATGTGGGATCCTCCCGGACCGGGTCATGAACCCGTGTCCCCTGCATTGGCAGGCGGACCCTCAACCACTGCGCCACCAGGGAAGCCTGACTCACTGTTATTTTAGTGGCATGTTGTTTAGTCCCAAATGGCTTTAAAAGACTCTTTAAAAGCGATGTGTGCTCTGTATCTGCAGCTTAGATTTTAGCCTGAATATTATTTGAGAATGACTCATCATTGACTATCTCTTTTGGTTGCCAACATGAATCAATTAACAAGTACTTATTGAACACTTATTACACACTTAATAACTTAGTGTTCTAATGGGTTCTGTGGTAGGGTAAAAACCAAAGATAAACATACACGTGCTGTCAATGGGAGCTATAACTTTCTTGAGTTGAGACAAAATAAGGAACTGGTGAAGAAGATAGTATTATGTATGTGAGCACTGTATACTGACTGTATATAATCACACTGTATCTAATTCAGTGTGAATTTACTAGAGAAAATAACTGAATAAGATGTTTAAAGTGCTATATGACTATATAGTAAATGTGAAATGATTTAAAGAAGGTTTAATAGCTCACAATATGAACACATGGTTAAAATGAAACTAAATGATACAAACACCCTTCTCTTTCACCATGAAAAGCTAATATTTGCAAGCTATGTTGAACATTCTTACCACTTTTAAGGGATTCTCCAAACATTTTAAAACACAGTGTATATTGCAATTTTCAATAGTGTATGTTTGCCTCTCTACGGTAAGAATTTTAACTGGAAGATGATAGATATCCTAAAGGCAATCCTTAGGGAATCCATGAATTCTCTATGAAAGTCAGGCAAAAGATGTGAAAAAAACTCCATTTCCCTAAAGAGATGGACCAGATCTTTTATCAGATTCTCAACGGGGCCTATAATTAATGGAATCTTAGACCTAGGCCAATACTAATTACTAAAGTCAGTAAAGAGCAATGTTAGCTATACTAAGATTTTTATCTCTGACTCATGATTTTCTTCCAAAATAAAGTCACTTTTTAAACCACAATTTTAAGTTACTTTTCAATTAGAAAATATGAAAACATCTTAATGTTTTCCAAAAGGTGTTGAGAATTACAATCAATATTCTACTAAATATGAATACAGGTTTTTTCAAAGTGAAATGAAGATCAAGTACAAATCATTAATTTCTCTCCTCAAACATGAGAGGTGCAAGAGTCTGGGGAATCATTGTACTTCTAAAGTTGTCCTCAGCAGTTCATTGTTGTGAACCTGAGAGAGCCCATGGATATGGAATCTTTTTACACCATTACCCTTGGGCATGTTGACTGGGACACAATCTTGAAAACAAGACAGATTCACAAAAGCACTCACATCACTCTGGTTTTTGGCCGTCTTCAAAGAGTGCAGCATCTTGGGATCATCGTTAATGCTGAGGGCTCCAATCATCTTTCCTTTGCTTTTCTCATAGTCTTTCTTGTACATCACCTGCAAAGACATCACACGTGCCAGATCTCACTCATCAGGAAGATCGCTGAGGCCCCCCCTGTCCAGGTGCCCAGGCCATACTCACATCGCTAGAGTTCCTGGTATTGGCTTTGGCTGCCAGCAGGGGAATGGCATCCACCTTAATGTCAAACTTCTTAGCTTTGGTCTTCTCCCAGTCATACTTATAAGCATTCTGGACAGAAAATTTCAGCAGAGGAATGGGCAAAAGTAATATGCATGTTATCACACTTTAAAGACTAGAGGGTAACCCAATACCTTGTCTTAATATAAAAAGACCATTTTCTTTGTTTAAGAAATTGTGCATATTTTAGATAATTCTCCTCAAGATGAATCTTCCAATTCTCTAAGATTAAGTTTCTCTACTCTCCATGAGAATATTGTATTATATTAACTTCATTCTAGTTATCATACTAATATTTGATTCCTAACACTGAATATTTTATAGAGTGGCACAAATATTCTATAGTTAACTTACTTTGTATTATATAAAGGCAACATTTTCATTTGATCTCAAAGTCCTCTGAAAAGGTTATTTCACGAATCATTGCAATACTCATTGATGCTGGATAATTTTAGTACTTATTTAAAGAATTGTTGAAGAAATTGAAACCCTCAAGGGTAATTTGACTTTTCTATAAAATTAAGTTTGGAAATGAAAGATAGCAATGGATACCTGGCCTTATGCCTTTTGAATACCCTATATCTTTGTTAGTGCAAGTTCTCTTACATGTAGAAATAAGTATCATTTGTGTGAAATAAGGGACTTTATATGCCTGGGGAGTAAACAAAATGAAACTGTATCTTAAAATATGAGGTCCTGAAAGAAAATTATAGTATAGTATAAAAGGATATATGGCTAAAAGAGCTTACATCAAGATTTGCAATTAAACATACATGAACGGTGGTATTTTGAGGGTTGGTTAAAATATATTAAGATTGTCTCATTGTATGAAGCTACTTATAAGATTGCTACACACATTTTATAAGGTGAGTTTAAAGTTACCCTGGCAGAGGCATAGGGACACAATACAAATGTTAACTGTTATTCCCATCTTTAACATTGAAATATTTATTCAATGAGGAAATTCAAAAATAAAAGCATAGTTGTCAGTATAACACATGGCATAGTGCACGAGGAACTCACATCACTCAGGTTATAGGCATTGACTTTGTGCTGGATAAAGGCAGGAGTATCTGGAGGTATATGGCACTTGAACTTTTCGTTTTCATGTTTTGCTTTGTAATTTAGCTGATAGCAAGAGAGAGAGAGAAAATGAGCCATTTAGTTCTCAATTCAGAAGAAGATTGTTCCAAAATACAAAAGAAAAAAAAATATTGGGTGGTACATTTCATGAGATAAAATGTAAAATACATTTTGTTAAATAACAACTGACAGAGTCGTTACGATCAAAAGAGAAATCCACCTGGAGGGGTGGGATAGGGAGGGTGGGAGGGAGACGCAAGAGGGAAGAGATATGGGAACATATGTATATGTATAACTGATTCACTTTGTTATAAAGCAGAAACTAACACACCATTGTAAAGCAATTATACCCCAATAAAGATGTTAAAAAAAAAAAAAGAAAAAGAGAAATCCAGATCTAGGGTGGGCCACTCTGCCTTACTGACACTGCGTGGAGGATAGTTGACAGCTGTTATCATATCTGTCACCATGGTAGGGCCCTAATGGAAAGAGGTGGCACTTCCATACGTGGGAGCTCCCCTCTTTATATATCACAATTGGTCCTGTAGGTTCTGAGAGTGACAGCCTTTCTTCCTTTCTGCTGTCAACGCTCAATCACTGGAAAATCTTTTCTAACAAATCTGGTTATGTCCCCTCACATGCATTATGGTTTGTGGATACTCTAACTGAAGCCTTCATTTCTGGCCATAATCTACTGAGGTTACTTTTATTTTTCATTTTTTTATTTCAACACAAGTTTGGAAATTCACACTGAAAATTTATATGATAAAATATATCTCAAAGACTCCATTTCCTAAAAACTTATTTGAGAGACAGAGAAATCCCATGTACTGAATACCCGCTCTGGGCCAGGATGTGTACTATGCGTGTATCTTCTTTCACAATCTTCAAAACCACCACAAATTATCAAAGGGAACTATGAGGTATGGAGAGGTTAAACAACTTTCCTAGGCCCCAGGTCATAAATGACAGAGCTGGAATTTGAATCCAGTTCTGTCTGACTCGGAAACTCATGTTCTTTCCAGTGCATTAAGCTACGTTAGTTTCCCTTGCAGAGCTCTTTTACTATAATTGTTATCCACCCAAGAAGATGTAAGGTAACTAAATAGGAAAGTATTTTAGGTGATTACAAATATATACAAGTTAAACTTGTTAAAAGTTACGTAGCCTTTTTTATAAATGTGACAAGTCACTGGATGTCACGTATAGAGTTATGATATGCTCTCCCTCATAACTGGATTTCTTGGATATTTAGGGGAACTTACATCACTCAGCTGCTTGGAATTGACTTGGGCTTGCACCAGAACAGGAGAGTCGGTGACCTGAGTGAATTTTGTCTTATCTGGGTGGACTTTGTAGGTGTACTGTGGGGGAAAGAGAATCACGTTTAGTAGTATCACTTGTCAAATCCGAGTTGGCCTATAGGCCAAGCAAGCAGAACCCCATCCCCCCAAAGAAAAGAAACTTTCAGTAAGCAAAACGCATTTTTTCTAATTAGACTGCAGTTTCTTTGAGAGATGCTCTTACATCTATATAGGAAACTTTCCCATATCTACAGATTCCTGATTACTTTTCTTTGGGAAAATGAGCTAGAATTAGCGCTTGAGACATGTGGGTGACAACAGGGAAAAATAAATTGTGTTTCTTACAGACTCCTTGCTTGCATTTGTTTGCAAAAGTGTCAAAATATTAAACACATCTTGATCACTAGGTACTGTGGAGGGTGGTAACATTCACAGTTTATACTACAGACTTACATCTTTACACTTATCTAGTTTCTTCATTGCTACATATTCTTGAGTTATGGTCTGGGGGAAGAAGCCTTTGCCTCTGTCCTCTTCATATTCTGCTTTGTAGTTTTTCTATGAGGAAAAGAAATCAGACATAAGGATGCAACCAGTGTATTCATGCCCTAAAAATGTGTTATTTGGGAAGTCAAACAATTGCCTTAGAACTTACATCACTGTTCTGAGCTGAGACTTTCATGCAGTGTGTATGATATGGATCCTCAAAGCTGCCTACATAATGTCCCAAAATATTCTTTAAGTAGGAATCTTTATATTTAGTCTGAAAGACAAAACATATTTCATTTGTTTATTGGCAAAGTGATGGGTCTTCGATTTAACAGAGGAAATGACCATGGGGTGGCTTACATCACTACTGAAGTTCTGCAGAACTGTATCAAGCTTAAATTTGGGGGTCTCACAGTAATTTATGCTCTTTGCCTTTGTCTTTTCATAGTTTTCCTTGTACAGTTTCTGTCAAAGAAAAAAAAATCAGTTACAGTAGATTCCTGTCACTCCCACCCTGATTATTACACTTGTATTTTCCAACACTAAACAAAGGAAGAAGAAAAAATATATTACCTGTCAACTGTCTAAAAACTGACAATCAAACATTGGAGTGTCATAAATGATAAACCTTTTCTATTAGCAATTATTGTAAAGCCTAAGTTTTTAATATTCTCCAAAAAATTAAGAAACCACTATACTGCCTCAGACCAAGACCTTAGTTGTAGAGGTTCTTGCGTATCTGAATTGCAGCCTTTTAGACCTCCCAACTCAATACTCTTCCCTCACTAGTGATGCCCCAGTAAACAGGAATACTCTGAGCAACAGCAAATTTTTCATTTTTTTAAAACAAACCTTCATGGAAAAAGTCTAGCACACAGAGAAATACGCACTCTTCCTCTTTCCACCAAGGAAAAAAATCCCTTATCATACGAGCAGACAGGACACCTTAAAAATAAGGTATATACAAGAGTCTACTAACTCCTCTTCTCTGCTAGGATTTATCTTTAGCTCTAAAAGTTACTGGATTTTACAGGGCACAACATGATTTTTCCATGTTTGGTTTTGAAATTGTAAATAGTGCTATTCATTTTCAATATTTTTATATTGCTGTCTTTTTCAACAAAATGGATTTGAACTTCAGTTTTTATACATTTGATAAAGATGACCTTCATTTAGGAAGCAGGCGATGTGCTTTGCATTGATTTCCCAGTAGAGCTATTTGAACAGATCCATTTACATCCTCTCACCTGCCACTCCACTCGTCCCACTCCTCAGTCACATGTACACATTTCTGTGGTGCTGACTTAATTCAAGGCACAAAGAAAAGACAACTAACTCACACAGAGAGCTACATATAATCCTCAAATACTGGAAAACTTAATACTGCCTAACCGAAAGGGAAAAACTCAACTGATCTTATGTTCAGTCTCTTTATATATTGATATATAATCGAAGTGGTCTTGGGCTGTTAGTCTTTTAATGACAGGCCCAGTTCTCACTTATCTAATCTATTTGAAACCTAATGGATTAGACAAGCTCTTAATATTCCACAAGTAGAAATTGCTCTGAAGACTTAGGGAGCCATCTTTTAAGTTCTGCTATCTGCAGATGATGGTTTCTGGGGCCAAGACCTGAGTAGAAAATGGCAGAGTTTGGGGAGAGAAGTTGTGAAACACAGGACCTCTTCCTTCTTCTCCTAGCAGCAGGCTTGAAGAGCAAAAGGGTAGGGCACTAAGTGGCTTCATCTTTCTCTCCTCTCCTTTCAAAGTCTCCTTCTGCCTCTGTCAGAATCACAACGTAACTCCTACAATGTACTCTTTGCCCACACAAAGGCATAGGCTCCTGGATCTTATAAGCAAATGAGGATTTCCCTGCCCGCTGAACTAAGTCCACAGGCTCCCCAAATTGACACACATCATACTCAGAGGCACTAATGCCTTCCTGTGGTTAGACAGCTCCAGGGAAACTGTTACACCATAACCTTAAAGTATTTGTAAAGTTCTATTTGCATTTATTCATTATAGAAGGAGAGAAGTTTCATCTCTCTTGCTAAGGTTAAAAACACACTTTTGACAAGAATATACTTACATCGCTTAGGGCAACTCCTGCAGCCTTCAGCTGCCTAAGCAGTGGGTTTTCTGAAGCAGGAAGTACATTATAATCTGCTTTTCCTTTATTCTTTTCATAGTCTTCTTTGTATTTTACCTGTAGGAGTGAAATAAAGTGATAAAGTAACTCTCCAGGTTATTTTTGCTCTCGTCTCTATTACAGATATTATGACATAGCTCCACAAATCGATTTTCTCTTTAGAAAAATGGCAGCTTGACATTTCATAAACAAAATATTCATAGTAACTTATGACAGCAGCAGGGAAACTGCATACATTTTCAGGATATCTTTTCTTCTCATTCATTTATTCATTCAAAAATATCCATAGGGCATTGATTACGCTCCTGGCCCTGGGACAGATAAAAGAAAGAGTAACACATGGTCCCTGACCTCAGAGAGACAGGGAGGGAAGGCGGGGGGCAGGGGGAGAGAAATAATAAAAGAAAGATGCACATCATAAAAACGACAGTACATCATGCCCCAGATACCTGCTGCTCCAGAACCCTCATTCATCTCTTAACTTCCACCTGCCTATGTGCCAACACATTTTTAAAGAAAAAAGCTAGAAGCTTCATGCCTCATCCGTGACTATGTGTGTGAGCACATGTGTATTTAATGTACACGCGGGAGGAAGAGGAAGGGGCTGGGGCTAGATGAATGCTGGCAACCTCATCTTCTCCTTCTGCACCCCCCTGCTTTGCACCAATTCCAGCTATGACAGAAGCTTTAAGCGAGGGCACAAAAGCCCCCTTCAGGCGCATGTCCAAAGGAAAGAAAACAAGAAACTGGTCTTAATCTTGACCATGATCTCCAGTGCCAGCCATTTGTTCAAGCAATGTAATGTGAGAATATAGACAAGTTGAGGGAATCCTAGATAATCTGCCAACATTTAAGAACCTCAGAAACAAATACAATCATCTTGGTATCCAAAGGCAGGAGATACACTCTGAAACACAGATGCACCACCCCCTAGAGCCCAAACAGGGGACTCGCAGGGGGTGTTCTACAGGAGTAGAGGATATAGATAACCTCTCTATCTTATAGAATTATCTATTTCCTTGAACAGTGGAAACAACCAGAAAGGAAATTTCACAAACCCTACTATCCGCCTATCTGCATCTTGGATTCGCAACCTCCTCTCCTGTTTCTGGGGAAGCCATCCCCTCCTCTTAAGTGCCAGGTCCCTTCCCCTTTCCCCTATTCTAGGACAACACTCCAGCCACTTTCTTCCCCCGGCCCTCAACATCATCACATTTTCCCACTACACAGGATTTTTTTTCTATCAGCATAGAAACATGGTATTTTTGTCTCCTACCTAAAAAAATCCCCTCTTCACCTACTTATCCATCAGCTACTACCCCTTTTTCTTCTTTTCTTTTCAGGAAAATACTTTGGAAGAGTGGAGTACACTCAAATTCTATTTCTCTTTCATTCACTCACGAACCCTCTCTAAGCAGATTCAACCAAATTTCTCTTATTAAGTTCACCAGAGACCATACATTGATAAATCCACTTCAGAAACATTTGACACAGTTGCTCACTCCCTTCCTTCTTCACCTGCTTCCCAAGACATCACTTTCTCCTAATTTTGCTCCAATCCCATCTCACTGATGTCTTCACATGGAAGCACTCCAGAGTTCAGTCCTTAGAGTTTTCTGTCTACACTTCCTCCCTTGATGGCCTCCAGTCTTATGACATTAAATACAGTCCATATGCTACTGACGCCCAAATTTATACAGCCTTCCCAGATATCTCTCCTGCAACTTCAGACTCATGTAATCAAATGCCCACTTGACATTTCCTCTTAGGTGTCTCAAAGGCATCTCAAATTTTACATATCTGAAGAGCTCAGGTCTCCCCTCTAAAAAGAAATTACCTACTCCTTCCACCATCTTCCGTATCTTGACAAAGGGAAACCCCATCCACCTAGTTGCTTAGACCAAAACTTTTCTCTCATAACCCACATCCAAGCCATCAGCAAATCAGGTCAGCTTTACTTTCAAAATACTTCTCATCACTTTCTGTGCTACCCTCCTGGTCCAAAATATCACTGTCTTGCACCTGGATACTGAAATAGCCTCCTAAGTGATGTGATTTTTCTGCTTTCACTGCTCCAGCAGAGCCAGCACCAGGGTTAGAATCAAGTCTGATTGGCTTTGAACTTATTGTTCTTTCTGGTGCTTTAGAATGCCTAGGAGTAGACTATTTACCAAAGTCACTCTATAGAGTATAAGAGCAGATCCATGGATTCAAGTATCTTGTCTGTGACTATATTTTCACCAGTTAGTAGGAAAATAGAAAAATGATGGTAGTTGTAAGTGTGAAGTGTCTATATGCATATAAGGCTGCCAGTTGCTTTTTCTTGAGAAATTCTTTTGTCCTTTCTACTTCTGGGTATCAGAACGTCCTTTAGTCTAAGAAATGCTGAAGATGGTAATTGAGTATTGTGAATTCTCCTACATGGCAATTTAAAAAAAAAAAAATTTGGTAGCCCTATTGTAATCCCAAAGTATTTTTCTTATTGTTCCCCTAAGAACCTTTTTTTCCCATTATATACAAAAGTAAGAGTTGTAAGAAATTCACCCACACTGAGACCATCAAGATAAAAGAGAGAATGTCCCCATACCTTGCTAGTTGCCACCCCAGCTTGTTTATTCACTTTGTACTCTGGTGTTTCAGTCTGCATGAAGTAGATCTGGTCTTTCATATTCTCAAAGTCTTCCTGGTATTTCCTCTGTAAGACATTAAACATGCTGGAGAACTGCTGAGGGAACAAACTACATAAATATTTTGTACGCGAGGACAGAGGCCATTTGGAGATGTTACCCAAAGCCATGCTCCTCTTAGCTTCTGCAGGTCAGATTACAATTATAGAATGTGGTGCCATCACAAAAACCATTAGCAACTTAACAGAGACTTGGGAAAATTATAATAGGCTGAAAGCCAACTTCAAATAAGGAGCTCTCAAAGGCCAGAGGCAGAGAACTTAAGCGAAGAGAAAAAGAGGACTTATGTTTTCCAGGGAGGAGAATCTAGGAAGAAACTAATCAGTTTCATAAATGTACCGTGCGAGTGCCCAGACACAGAATAAACTTAAAAGGGCCCCTTTCACCTGTACTCACTTTGAAACCACATTGTTCCTATGAAAACCGAGGCAAGAATAATGGAATCCAATAAAAACAGCATTTCTCAAAAGGAAGGAAAGATTATGGAATTTCTT
This sequence comes from Aethalodelphis obliquidens, assembly GCF_003676395.1. Taxonomy (NCBI): domain Eukaryota; kingdom Metazoa; phylum Chordata; class Mammalia; order Artiodactyla; family Delphinidae; genus Aethalodelphis; species Aethalodelphis obliquidens. The sequence goes on along the minus strand of NW_020837946.1, from coordinate 78,242,525 downwards.
TCTAAATAGGAACACTACACAGGTCTTACCCCCAAGAAGAGGTGCCCAGATTCAAATGTTCCACTACCATTGCAGGAGCAGCAGGTGGCTAGAAGTCATACAGGAAAGGGTCACCCTCTCAACCCAAGGACATCTGGCAATCCATTCCTACTTACCATGCTGATGTTATTAGTATTCATTCTGGCGGTTGCAACTTCAAAGCAAGGTGTCTCACTCCATTTGCCTTTGATTTTATTTTCATAGTCTTCCTTGTATTTTTGCTAGGATAAAAAAACAAGAAAGAAAGAAACTAAGACAAGCAAAATCTGGGAATTGCCAAATAAGGCAGCTAATTAAGTGGTAGTGGTTGGCTTTTAAAAATATCTTGACCAGGCCCTTCCTGGGTACTTAACAGATGTCTTCAAATCTCCCAGTATAGTGTCAATTTACCCAAAAGAAGGTTGGGTGCAGGGGATGGAGGTATCAATCCCCGCTTTGCTGAGTTTAGAGACTTAGTTCATTGAGAACTCACAGATGGTCCCTGATGTTTGAGGGAAGAGAGAGTCGGATGCATCTTCCTTCTATAATTCATAGTTATAATAAAACCACTCAACCCCAGATTTTCATGCCTGATGAACTTTGCCATTAATTTCTGAACTTTACCAAAACTCCTAGTTATCCAGAAAGCAACACCACAACAAAATTTGGCATGTAGGCCAATGAATAAGACTTCCTGGTTTAGACTTAAAGAAATTTTAATGAGAACTGACAAGTAATTAAAAAATTGAACTGCTGTCCCATATTAACTCACAAACACCACACCACCTGAATCTTAGGCTGTGAGCTCCTTGGAAAGAGGAATTATATCTTTTTATTTCTGAATCCTCCGGATCTAACACAAAATGCAGTATGCAGAAGTTACCACATAAATGTATGTTCAACTATGTTAAATTTAACCTAGTCCATGATATATTGACCACCTTGGCTTGAATATTCTTGGAATCGAATTAACCCCAAATTTGGGACATGAGCCCGAGCCAGAGCTGGGTTAGAGCAATTTCCCCTCCTTTGCTCAATAGAATGTGTCCACAGACATTACCAGGGGGTCTCAAAGTGTTTGCCTGCCTATACCCCCACCATACTCTCCAAAGAAAAAGAAAGTCATTTTCTGTTACACCTTTAAAGAACAAGTACCAAGGGTGGGTGATATGCAAAGCCAGAGAATTTGAGTCATAGGAAGCCCAGCCCTCTCTCTAACACCCTATATCCTTTCTTCTCAAAAGGTTAACATTCTAGATCCCAGTTTCTCCTTTCAGGTCCAGACCTAGTGTCAACTGGAAATTCCAACCTGAAATCTTATATCTTTCCTATCACGAGTCTGTAAGAAAGCAGAGAAGCAGGAACAGAGAAGCTAAAGGGACTTCCCAGTGTTTCTTACAGAACCCCCTGTAACAACCCCAGCTGGTTGTAGTAGGCACAGTGTACACGAACAGCCCTGCCTGCCTACCCATCTCTACAAAACGCGCTGAGCCAGGAGGAGGTGCTGGCATGCACTTGATGGCTTTGGCCAAAGACAAGGGTGAGAGACTTGATTCTGAAAGGTACAGTAAGGAAGGATGGTAAACAGAATGTAACGGCAATATAATCATTACAGATATGTGTTCCTTATGTTAAAATCTGAACTGGAGGCTGTAAGACAAAGGGATGGATCTAGGAGACATAATCTGACAAGGAAATGCTACGAAATTAAAGCACGAAAGGGAGTAGATAAGGAGATTTTACGTTTTTGGAGAGAAAGGAAATGATACTGAAACATGGGTCAAAGCAACTTAAGAGTGAGGAAAACTTCAAAAGAAAGGCAGCAAGTCCCATATCTAAGTCACCCCTGGCAGCCCTACACCTCTCTTACTGGATGGTTTGTTGTTGGATGGACTGCTACCCATCACAAGCACTTCTTCCCAATTATTTTTGGGACTATTATTTTGGGACTATTATTATTTGATTATTATTTTGGATGCACAACAGCCATTTAGAAGTTGGAAATCTGGATGAGACTGGGATGAATAACTATCACCATGGCTGAATCTAATGACCTTCATCCGCAGCCCTCCTCCCCTTGGATCGTATTGTTATTCCACAAAGCAAACCTAGTTGTAGCAATGCTTTCAAAGTACCCAATGCTGTCTCTGCATCCAGCAGACTGCTGCAACCCAATAGGCATATAATCCAAGCCACCACTGTAATGTTAAGTTTTCTAGTAGCCATACTTTAAAATGTAAAAAAGGAACAGGTGGGAAATTAATTTTAGTAATATATTTTACTTAAGCCAATAGATGCCAAATATTGTCATTTCAACATAATATAAAATAATGAGCTATTTTACCTTTTGTCATACCAAGTGTCCAAGATCCAAGATCCAGTGTATATTTCACACATATAGGACTCAATTCATACCCTCACATTTCACGTGCTCAATAGTCACATGTGTCTGGTGGCTACTCTACTGAAAGTGCAGCTCTACAACCTAAGTGTCCATTGACAGATGAATGGATAAAGAAGATGTGGCACGTATATACAATGGAATATTACTCAGCCATAAAAAGGAAAGAAACTAAGTTATTTGTAGTGAGGTGGATGGACCTAGAGACTGTCATACAGAGTGAAATAAGTCAGAAAGAGAAAAACAAATACCGTATGCTAACACACATATAGAAAATCTAAAAAAAAAGAAAAAGAAAAAAATGAAAATTGTAAGAACCTAGGGGCAAGACGGGAATAAAGATGCAGACCTACTAGAGAATGCACTTGAGGATACGGGGAGGGGAAGGGTAAGCTGGGACAAAGTTAGAGAGTTGCATGGACATATATACACTACCAAACATAAAATAGATAGCTAGTGGGAAGCAGCCGCATAGCACAGGGAGATCAGCTCGGCGTTTTGTGACCACCTAGAGGGGTGGGATAGGGAGGGTGGGAGGGAGACGCAAGACAGAGGGGATATGGGGATTTATGTATACATATAGCTGATTCACTTTGTTATAAAGCAGAAACTAACACACCATTGTAAAGCAATTATACTCCAATAAAGATGTTAAAAAAAAAAAAAGAGTGCAGCTCTAGACTAACTGGCAAGCCTAAATTAGTGGAGAGACTGATTATAGAGGAGTTTGAAATAGATTTTTTTTTAAATCACTTTCAAGTACCCACCCCGCATACTCAAATGAGGTAAAAGAATGTTGCAAATATTAAAAATAGATTCATTTTTCTTTCTAAATGACTACTTGAAAGCCATTTTTTATTTTTCTCCCCCCCAAAAATAAATAAATAACCATCCTTCTCTCTAATTGTCCTTCTCTCCAATCTTATTTACAGTAGCAACACTTTCAGGAGGCCATCTCTTTGTGAATAGTTAGTTCTGAAGTTAATATCTGTTTAGCCCTGCCTGGGCAAAATTTCAGGTTCACGGTATTCCTATCAGTGAAAATTTACTGTACTTAGATCTTTTATCCAACTAGCCCTTGGTTACACCAGTAGGTAATCTGCAATGTCAGACACTAAAAAATATTGCTGAATAGACTTCATCATCTGTAATCTTCTTCCTTCTCCTTTACTGGAGACATAATTTCCCCCAAAATACTTAAACAAGATAGAAATCATGAGGTCCCATCACAATTCAAGCAGAAGACCAAACTGACAGTCAACTCCACAGAGGGCAAAGGAAAGTATTTAAAAGCAGCAGTATCCCAGAAGAAAGTGGCCTGATTTGGGCCAAATTAAAATGGGAATTTAGGGGCTTCCCTGGTGGCACAGTGGTTGAGAGTCCGCCTGCCGATGCAGGGGACACGGGTTCGTGCCCCGGTCCAGGAGAATCCCACATGACGCGGAGCGGCTGGGCTCGTGGGCCATGGCCGCTGAGCCTGTGCGTCCGGAGCCTGTGCTCCGCAACAGAAGGGGCCACAGCAGTGAGAGGCCCATGTACCGCAAAAAACAAAAAACAAAAACAAAACAAATAAAATGGGAATTTAGCATGGATCTATTCATCAGTTGAATATCTGTTTCTCTGCATTCCCTGTCAGGGCTGCATTCCTCAGAGCTAGTTTACCAGACTAAATACAGACAGAGTAAGCTGTTTGCCAGGGCCTTAAAAATTATGAGGTGCACTTCCCAGGGCTGTCTAACCAAACTACATCTGAGAGACCACTCATGCACTCTTATTTTCTCCAAGTCTGACTCTGAGCATAAAACTATACAGGGTCTGCACTGAATTAAAACAATCAGATCCTTTGTGGAAATTTGCAGTTACTTGGTTACTCTGTTAGTATCCCTCTCATAAGTCAAAATGTCAAAGGACATCAGGACATGGGTTCTGTTCTCAAAACACTTTCCCATGTATCAATCACTGAGTCATCAAGCTGGCTGAGTATTTATTAACATGGTTCCACAGTGTTAATGGATGTGTTTCTTTAGCTGTAGAGTTTTCCGGTCATATACACAAATACTCTTAGTGTTTGTGTTGCGTTTTTAGGTTTACCTTAGTTACTTTCTCTGATGGCTGAGATTATTCAGCAGAGTTTTCAAGGGAAACAGTGTCCCAGCCCCATTTACTTACCTTGCTCACTTGATTGGTCACTTTCTTGGCAAATTCTATATCTGGAGGATCCGGCAGAGATGTGAATTGAGTTTGCTGTTCAGCATGACCTTTTTTGTAGGCAATCTGACAAAATAAAAGACAGGGATGCTCAAGAGCTATAGCAAATTAATCTACTTCCCACATTCCATTTGTTGACATTTTTTAGAAAAGGCTATGTCTTCCACTTTATTTGAAGTCTTACATTTTAGAGTACTGTAATTTATCCTTTTAAATGTTACAGGCCCTTTCTCTCAGCTTTACTAGTGATTTCAATTCCTTTGAGTCTTCCTTCTCCAAGACTATTGGCCTTACATCCATCCCCTTCCATTCGTCTCCACACCATGATTTACAACTAAAGATATTCTCTTAAGTAGCACCCTCAACTCCCATCTCCTTGTCTTTACATCACACCTGCTCACAAACTCCCAGCTCTGGAAAAGTCAAGCACACACTTCAGCTGTTCTTATATCCAGGATGCTGAGTGCTGCTGAGGAAAATCACACAACTCTATGGATTAGGTAATGACAGCACCATAAACAGGGTTAAAAGGAACACTGGAAGAAGGTGCAGAGGTGGGAGAGGGAACCTCTGGAACCCAAGCCTCTAGTTGAAATCTATGTGTCTACCCAATGGTATGTTCTGTGAACAGCTACTTGCTTGGTGCTCTGTGCCCAAAACTCTGCATTTATGGTATCCAATTGCTACTTCACCTTTACTGAAGCTTGAACATGCCATTTTGTGTCTCTGGTCAGTCTCTACTCCCAGTGACTCGTCTGAAACCCCAACACTGTCCAATCCGCTCCATTTTCCTCTCAGCTTCCTCCTTCATAAAGACAGGCTACACACTTATCTTTATCTATCCTCATCCCTGCCTCTCCCAGCCCCTGCATGGCTCAGAGGAAGCATCCCTTGCAGGGCATGAGTCCTGCACATGGGGTGCTGTTCACTCCAGTAGCCCTGGGTACCCAGCTCTAGAAGCCACCCCTCTTCTTTCTTACAGATTCAACAGCCCCCCCTTCATTAGCTTCTTTCCTTCAGCCTACAAAAGGCCTCTTGAACCTTAAAATAAGCACTGTGCCCATTAACTATGCATCCCCCTGGCTCCTGTTCTCCCTTTTTTCTTCACTACTGACTTCTCTGGCTTTTTCTTCCACCAGTCTTGACCCCTGCCTCTAACAATGCAGAACATTCACAGATCCCCAGACACACAAGGTCCTTTTATGCCTCTGAACCTCAGACATGCTGTTCCCTTTCCCTGGAAGCTCCAACTCCACCCTCTCCCCATCTGCTTGCAAACTGCTACTCATTCTTCATGTCTCAGGACAGGCACGATTTCACCTCCTGAGCCTTTTTTGTCTTGATGACCTTCTCCTGGGATCTCACTCAACTTGGCCCTTACCTCCTTTAAAGGAATTATCGGATGACACTGTAACTGGTTGTTTACATGTCAGTCCCACCTTGGATTGTGAGCTCTGGGATGGCAACCCCTCATTTGGGAAGCCTGTTCCCTGTCTAGTACCTGACTGGAGCGAGGGTTTGATGACTGATTTCTGAATGTGTGTTTTACAAACTGAGGCCATCGGGGGAGATCTGAAGAGGAGAATTATCCTCCCAGCTCTTCCACTACTCAGCTGTGAGACTTCTACAGATGATTTCTTCTTCCATGTGGCAGTATCCTTATTTATAAAGTAAATAGGTAGGATAGTTCCAAGGTCACAATCATCTTCATCATACTTTAACCAAGTCTAACTATATCTTATTCTAAAAATATCTACCTAGTGCCTATATAAACGCTTTCACAAATACTAAGTCGATTGGGATATAAAAGACAGATTTTAAAATGTATTTGTATTAATTCCATGGCTTATTTTCTTTTAAATAAGTGAAGACTTATTCTAGGCATAGGGCAACCTGTATTTTCCATGACTAGCTAAGTCCTTAAGGAGAAAGCAACATTCTGCCAGGAGAAATGCTTACTAAGTATGACATGCTGTCAAGAACTTTCTGAGAGATCAGATCTAGAAGTCCTAATTTCTGAAGAACCTCTGTTCAGAATTCTGTCTAGTTAGAATTCGGTACTCTGGATCAGCTTAAAGACTCTCAGTGTTTGCAAAGTCATTTGTCTCTACTTAGATAATAAGGAAAACATGGTAAGTAGGGTTAAGGACACAGAGAGGGACAGAGAGCCTCTGAAACCAAACACTTAGCTCAAAATCTATGAACATACCCAGTGGTATGTTTGTGGACAACAGCTTGTTTGGGGCCCAGTGTCCAATAACTGTAGAAGTTCATGGTGCTGACAACAGTATTAATAGGCATGCTGGTAATCTGATACTTGGTCTGCAGCAAAAATAAAAGCCATACCTCAACTGCCAAGTCTTTCTGAGGCAAGGATGGGAAGATTCTACTTCGTTATTATAAATTCTTCTTCATTATGTCTTTTATTGAGATATCTCAAAAAATGTGGTCAACTTTAATTGTTCAAAGTCCATAGCACTAAAGTGGCATGGAGGTGACCCTTCATCTCTCCATTTTGTGGGTAGAAGGAGACATTTGGAGATTAAGAGTCTTCTTGGAAACTTCTCCCTAGGCCTACATGACATGGCATTTCCTGGTTCCCCTTCAACTTCTCTGACCTTTGTTCTGTCATTCTTCTGTTGGCTCCTTTCCAGGTGTCCTAAGTGTGGGTGTCCTTCAGAACTCTGCCCTTGGCCAAACACTGTTCTGCCTCCCTCATACATTTTCATGTCTACAGTTGTCAGTTTTTAAAAATTATTTGACTCAAATATTAATCTCTTGTCCTGATATCACACCTGTGCAATAGAACTAAATTTCTAATTTATCAAATGCCTTGATCTGAATGTTTCTTCCATTATCTCAACTCTATTTCTCTTTTCACTAAAGGCATCTTTACCACTTATACCCCTATTCACCCAGACTACCAGTCTGTCATAAACTGATGGATGTTTCCTTTCTCACCTTTATCTCCAATATCTAATGTCATTAACACTTTTTTAAATACCACCCTCAGATTCCTTTCTTCCTCTCCTTTGTCTCCACCATCCCTCTGATTTGTCTGTGTTACTAAAATAATGTTCTACAAATCATGATGTTCCCTGTCTCAGTCCACCATATGGTCCATCAAAATTTCTCCAGATTCTACTTTCAGGTGTTTGCTCTTTAATTCTTCTAAGTCTTTGTTAAACATTTCTTGCATCTTCTCGATCTTTGCCTCCATTCTTTTTCCGAGGTCCTGGATCATCTTCACTATCATTATTCTGAATTCTTTTTCTGGAAGGTTTCCTATCTCCACTTCATTTAGTTGTTTTCCTGGAGTTTTATCGTGTTCCTTCATCTGGTACATAGTCCTCTGCCTTTTCATCTTGTCTATCTTTCTGTGAATGTGGTTTTCGTTCCAAAGGCTGCAGGACTGTAGTTCTTGCTTCTGCTGTCTGCCTCCTGAGATTCTACTTTTATCATGTTGTTTTCCTCTCCAAAATCTTATGATGCTTCTCAATGCCTACCATATTATATCAAAGCTATTTTGTCTGATTTTCAAGGTCCTGCTACCAGTTTCTTACAAGTGCCTTCCTAACTGAGCACCCAAGCATTCACTTTCTTTTTTTTTTTTCAATTTTTTTAAATTGAAGTAGAGTTGATCTACAATGTTGTGCCCATCTCTGCTGTACAGCAAAATGACTCAGTTATACACATAGAGACATTCTTTTTTTTATATTCTTTTCCATTATGGTTTATCACAGCAAGCATTCACTTTCTTTGTCCCCTGAAACTCCAGACTCATTTCACTACTGTCCCTTTGTCCAGTACTATCTCTCCTCAAAATGTCTTTCCTGTTCATCACTACCTATTCCCTTGGGATCACCACCTCCACATGGCTTTCTCTGATTATTCACACATGTCCTGTCTTTCTCTTAGCAAATATTAGACTGTAGGGTTTGGGTTTGGCTTTTTTGTTTTTGTTTTTTTTAATTTTTGTCTTGTTGTTTGTTATAGAACACTTTCATCTTACCAGCCTGGTTTTAAATTCTCAGGGGGAAAGGATGAAAATTTCTTGTACTTTTTCATCCTGCCAGGTATGCATGCATAATGGACTTTCAATAAAAAAAAATTATTGATCACTTGATAAAGGCCACACAACAACATTGTACATTTATGAGATTCAAAACCAAACAGCTAATCTTAAAAGAGAGGCAGAAGGTCCCCACACATTAAAATTGCTGCCATTTACTAGCAGGCCTTAAAATTTTGTTATGCCTCCGTTACTTCCTAGTTTACCCTGTGGAAGGATAGGATTATATCTGTGCTATATTTTAATCAAATATATGCAAACTGGGATAGAAATATGTCTATTAAACTTGCAGTTGATATCAAATGATAGGAATTAAAAAATAGAGCTCAAAAGTTGGAGATAACCTTCAAATGACTATGTATAACTTCAGTTCAGGGCAAGATAGGATCCTAGGATGCATTCTAATGAGTCTCAAGATGCCAAGTGACTTAAGTCTATGTTTAACGTAAGAGGTTCAGGGGTCTATTGAATGAAAGACAGCGTCTCATTCTATAATACAGTGTTTTCCTGAAGCCTAGAGCAGTCTTATTTTCAGTATGGCCTCTAGCAAATCAAGGGGTCAAGAAATAAAGTACCTCAAAACAAGGGCTAGTGCTGGACCCAAGTGGTCATCTTTGCTGCTGCTGCTCTCAATTCTAAGAGCTCTATTATGCCTTTTAAGTTCCTCTAATAAAGATTTCAAGGTCTAGGATACTAAAATTCTGGCCAGTGGGGCTGCTGAATTTTTTTTTTTTTCACTAACTCTGAAATATCCTCTATGTACACTCAATGGTGAGAGCTCTTTGTGAGATAACCACACCAAGATGTTTGGACAAGTACGTAGTCAGGTCCCCCGTGCAGAAGTAGGGGACATACCACAGTTCAGACTTTATGATTAGGATAGCAAATCAAAATCCTTCAATAACATTGTTCCCTTAATACAACTGGGAAGGTGGCTATAATCCCAATAAGTTTTTTTAAATGCCACTCTAATGTCACAGAAAAACTTAACTCCAGCCAGCGGGATAGAAGGACACATGCTCTAGCGGAAAGAACATTGGTCTTAGGATCACAAGACGAGGCTTTTGGTCTGGGCTCTGCCACTAACTACTTATGTGACCTTAGACTCATGTTCCTCACCAGTAAGAAGAGGGCATTAGACTAACTTATATGTAATATAAATTATAAAATCTAATTTAAATTAGACATCATAAATTATCATGGTTCTAGATGTACTCCTTTACAATAACAGCACTTAGTCTTTTTTACAGGAGGAGTTGCAATGAACTTCTGGCTAGAAGACATAATTCGAGGTGTCCTGATTCCACACTCCCAAATGTGCACACTGCACTGCACTTACGTCACTGAGAGCTTTCTGGGCTTGGGCAACCCTCCTCAGCTCCGGGCTATCATTATATGGATAAAACAAAGTTTTGTCAGCTTCCCAGTCTTCAGTGTAAAGTTTCTAAATCAGGGAAGAATGAAAGTTATGAGAACGTGAGAACACACTTACTTGAAATATATAATTTTGAATTCATCCATCAATGGCATAAAGAACCCAGGGCAAGGTGAGAGCAAAGGTAAGTGGAATTCACAAATTCCATTCAATCCAAGTCATATTTATTAATAGCTTCTCCAGCTTCTCCTGACAAGTCTTACTTACAGAAGGGCAGACGTGTCTGATTTTGTTTCATCTCCCCTCTGTAACTGCACCTGCCTCCTGCAGCAAGTACTAATGCAAATGTAAGGAGCCAGGAAGCACTTAGCATAATTGCTGTGCTTAAACCTTTAATAAACCTTTAATAAGAGTGAGAAAATTAAAGCTTTAATGAGAGTGACAGCTGGGAATATCCAAAGTGTAGCACAGACTCTACACTCTGTGGGTCTTTGTGGATCTCACAGCAGGCTCTCAGGTGCATCTTTGTTTTCCGCGGTTGTTCAGACCCTCTCCTCTACTTGGCCCAAGAGCTTTCTTCTCAGTTCCTCCTGGCCAGCCCTACCCCTGTAGCCCCACATGTCTCAAGGTTACTCACAAAATGGTTGGGGAACCATATTCCAGATTAGCCAGGGTTTATGGGGTATCCCTCTGCATGACGTGTGGGAGGACATGAGAAGATAGAAGTGGCGACAGAGCAGAGGCCCTTACCTTACTGAACATAGCTGTGTTCTTGATGGCCTGGACAAGTTCAGGGGCATCAGGAGGAAGCAGGTACTTATCCTTGGTGTCTTCCCAGTTCTGCTTGTATAAAACCTGGACAGAAAGAACAGAGGACCTGTGACTTGACATCTCCCACAAGGGCATGAGGATTTAGAGCACAAAAGGAGAGCACTATGAAGAGTCTTTCAAACTCAAGTTGTCCTCATGCAAAGCCTGCTGATGTGCCACCAGCATCAATTATGGAAACATTGACCATGTCGACATCCCATGATAATTTGCCTGCATTAGTAAGCTTTTACTTGAAAAGCCTAATTTTGTAAACTAAATCATGATTCTGATTCTCTAGAGATTCTTTACAAAGGTTGCAACCTGTCAGTCATTCACTGAATTTGGATGGTAGATGTGTTTGACTTAGATGGTATTTTTTTTAATGTTTTAATTAGTTGCCTACCTTTGAAATTTGGAGATTTCTCATAAAAATTCACCTCCCAACTTCTTTAAAAAATAAATAAGAGACTCTGGTGACACTGGGACTGCATTCTGTGCAGCACCTGCCTGGAGCTGAGTGGCATGGCCTGGGCTTTCCAACCCCCATAGCTCTGACCGGCCACTTCAGTCACCTGTGCAGCCTCCCTGACACGTGTTGCCGTTAGAGCCCACCATGCCTGTGGGTTCAAGTGAGACTGGTGAGCAGGATCTGGCCAGTCCAGTTTTCTCCTCTAAGGCCAGGCAGAGACAATGCACATGCTATTTAGTACCCCAGCTATCCATCCCATGACCTTACCTTACTGACTTGCTGCGACACTTTCTTTGCATGTTCAATGTCCTTTGCTTTTTCGTCTACGTGACAAATAGTTTTAGCAACATCGCCATCCATTCGATACTTAACCTGCAAAAATAATGCACAATTAGAGCTCATGACAGGCATGAACATATGAGTATATTAAAGAATATCTTATAATAAAGAGCACTGACCCAGTTACTCTATGTCTGCATCACAAAGCCAAGTTTCTGCATTTTAGGTAGAAAACTGTGATCTCCAAAGATCTATAGAGCACCTGTATTTACTGCGTGTCTGCTTTCCCGGGCAAATTTCAGCCTCCCTGTGCTCCAGTATGGAGGATCACAGCGAGCTGGAACTCCCATCTCATATCACCTTTAAGCCAAGCTTTTAGAAATCTCTTTAGGTTCACATTTACAGCAGCATAATCTATGGCCGTTGCTTCCTCTAGATTTCTGGACTGGCTCATAGTAATTCGACCCCTTATTCTCTCCACATCTATTTAAAGCCCTCAAATTCCCAGTAGTAGGCATATATTTGAAATGTCTCTCTCCTTTATTTTAGCAATGCAGCCCACCTCACTGAGTTGATCTTGTACTTTCTTGATTCTGCGAAGTTCTGGGGTATCAGTTGTGATGGCATATGGCTGTCCTTTTGCCTTCTCATAGTTCTCCTTGTATTTATTCTAAAAAGAATATCAGATATTAGCCTAAACCCTGACAACACAGTAGCAGAAATTTCAGGTAATGCACACATCCCCATCTTATTTTTTTAATCTTGCAGGTTATAACAATTATCAATTATAATAGCTCTCTTTTTGTCCCCTACCCTGATTCTCAACAAAAACTAAAATACATATGTTAATTGTTCTTCCTAAACATGGCTGAATACTGGAGACAGTAGAAATTTTATTATAAAATATTGTCTTGGAAATGCCCTAAAATGATTCTTTCAATATTTTTATCGTCTAAATTCACACATAAAAAGCTGGAACCTCAATAATTTTAGGAAATAATTATAGAAATTGAGTCAAGTCTGAAAAGATTTGATTGCTAATACAATGCAAAAATATTCAGTTCAGAAGTTGCAGCTAAATCTCAGTAATTTAGATAACTGAGACACCAGCTGAATTAATGGGAAGTCTAAATTATGAGTATTTTAAGAAGGGATGCAATTTTATGATTTCTGCTAAATATACGACTTCTGGCTTTAACAATAATATGCATAATTTATCATTATTAATGCTCCAGGAAGACTCAAGTGGAATAGTCAACAATCTAAATTATACTATTGATTTCATTACTAATCACTTTAAAAATATTACAAACCTTTGCCAACATTTTGTTCAGACCATCAGAAATTCTTGAATATTAGTGTCTGAATTAATGAGATTTTTATGGCAATAAATTGACAAATAAATTTTTCTATCTTTGCTGAATACGACTGTGATAAAAGAGGCAAGATAATCTTGTTTTTAGAAATCTAAACTTTAGAAAACCTAAATTTTAGATCATTCAATAATCTGAACTAGAAATTTACCAAATAGTCCCCAGTAGTTAACACTCAACCAGAAATGAATATTTATTGGCCAACCACAACAGGATGCTTTTGACATAAGCATTAATCCTATATAATTCGATGTACCCCTGAGTACCTTTCATCTTTTTCAAACCTCCAGAGGATGTGCAATCAGGCCACCTAGTGAGACCTCAGTCTACTCTGGAAATCAACAAGTGAGATCCATTCAAAGGGGTCTAAACCTGCTGCCAGTCAGTGTAACTTACGGAACTGTCCATGGAAATGTAAGGACCAGGGATCATCAAAAGCAGTGATTCTCAACCTGGGCTGCACATTAGAGCCGGGGAAGCTTTTAAAAATCCTCCTCTACAGGTCCCAGGCCTGCCTGGACCAATTAAACTAGAACAGCCTGGGCATCAGTAGTTTTAAAGCTCCTTGGGAATTCCACTGTGCAGCCACAGTTAAAAAACTGCTGTTCCAAGGTACAGTAAAACATTCTGATCCTCATTTTCAGAAGAGTTCTTAGTCTGATCCTGGCTTGTTCAACTACACGTTCTTTTTCACTATACCTCCTAGAGACCTTGTTATATACTGTTAGCTAGTCTACTTGAAGGGCATCATGCTCAGACATAGTGTAGATAAGTGTTATTTAGCTTCTGTGAACTGATTTCAACTAAATCTATATCTATAAATCTATAACTATGATTTCATTATTCTAGACTGGCTATTAAAGAGTGATTAAATCCAGTAAATGCTTTATAGTTGGCCTTATGCTTATTTTGTGGGGACAATTTCAATAAGGATGCTTCCCCTGATGCTGCAATGGTGCAAGTAAATTACCTGAAAGCAGAATTCAAGAGTTACAAGACATTATATTTCTGTACAATAAGTTTTGTCTCATACGTGGTTGAGAAACAAAATCCAGCCAGCATCCAAAACAGAGTTGGCTGAGATCAGTAATTTCTCAATAATAAAACCAGAGAAGCAGAAGTTGTTTGAAACTTACTGTGCTGAAGAGATCCTGCATTTTCTGACTGTGTGCAATGTAAGGGGTCATGAACTTTGAAGAGTCCACCTTCTTTCGAACGATTCTCTTCCTCCCCATCGGCTTTGCTGGTACTGGCTGTGCCAGTGCCGGTTTGGAAGTTTCTGTTTGCCCATAGTCAGATGTCTTTGTTGTCGTAGTTTCATAGATTTCTGTTACTGTCTGAAAATTTGACATGCAGTTATGTCAAAATTTGGCAACATTGTTATGAAAGTAAAAACTGAGATACCATAGTCCTGATATACATTATTCTAACTTCAAGTCAGACTGATATCCCTGGTGTTACTTCTCCATATCTAAAGCAGGCCAAAGCAGGAACTCACATGCTATATTCATGTGAAGGCATATTGTGTGACATAAATCTGAATGCTGATTGTGTCAGATTGCATGGAATAAAATGGTTACTCTTTACTGACTTGCAACATTACCTTAAAATTCCATTTGCCTAAAGGAACACCTTAAGATAGGATAAAAATCAAAAATAAAAATATTTTCAAACATTCAAAAATCTTCTTAAACTGCATGGGTAAAGTAAAAGCAAACTGGGATCAGGGAACAAAAAAATGAAGACAATCAAATAAAGCTCAAATTCTTGACTTTAATATTAACTTTTAAATGATTCTAAGAAAAAGTTGGTTGCTTGTTCTGCAGGTGTTTTAAGCATTCTGTAGTATGAGACAAAGAATGATGAACTTGAAAAAATGAATCACATCAATATTACAAGTGATTACCATTCTTTTGGCGTAGTCAGTTAGCACAGGGAGATCAGCTTGGTGCTTTGTGACCACCTAGAGGGGTGTGATAGGGAGGCTGGGAGGGAGACACAGGTGGAGGGGATATGGGGATATGTGTATACATAGAGTTGATTCACTTTGTTATACAGCAGAAACTAACACAACATTGTAAAGCAATTATACTCCAATAAAGATGTTTTAAAAAAATTAATGTGAACTGGAGTGCCATTTACACTAATAAATGCTTAGGTAGACAAGAATAATGATGACAACATAATGGGGTAATTGGTTAGCCTCACAACAGTCCTACGTATGTGGTAGGTGGGAGATTGTTGTTTCTTACAACAGGCTTTATAGTGGAAGAAACGAAGGTCCAAAGTTTGGGTCTAGTCCAAGGTTAAAAATACAGTATGTAAGAAAAGAAGATAAGTAGCTAAATCTTCAATCTATCTCATAGTAAAATTTCCTTCACAGCTTATATCATCTGTACCAAAGGAAGAGTTCCAGCATCAATCATGAAAATAGAAACCTAAATGATAAGGAAATTGTACATCTATGACAACTACCTCTACTCTTGTCAGATCATTGTTAATAGGTTGCTCTCTGCCTGTTATTACTGATGTATGGTTGATGGTGAGAAACTAACCAATTTACAACATCTACAGATGTTAGTTTTTATGCAGGCTTCAGGGTTAGCCATCCATATCACTATTTGTCATGCTCAAGAGAAACAGCTCCATGCAGAAAATGAAGCATGAGAGAGCTTGAAAAAAAAAGTTCCAACTTGGAATATTTATGGAAATGACTTTCTCAGAATTCCTAATGTGCCAAAATCTAAGTAGCATTTTATTGTATCATCAAGAACAAAGGCTTGGAGGTGCCATCTCTTTTGGCAGAGCTGGCGCCCCAGAAGTTATGACAGTACACAATAAAACTGTTGGTCCCCGTGCAAATCACAAGTCCAAGGCAATACCTATGCTGCAGTCAGAGAGTGGTGATAGCCAATGACGTCATTCTAATAAGCATCACCTACACCAAAAATACAATACGAGTAACAAGGGAAACCATCCCTAGCCATCTTGGATATATTGAATAGTAAAAACAGGTAACGTTCATTCTTTTAACACCGGCTGCTGGGCACACAGGTGAGTGATCCTCCAGATTCTCCCTTTTGCCAGCTTGGTGGCCCTGGGAGTCTGAGAGAGGAGAAGGCTCCCTCTGCTTTAATGAGCATGCAGCTCGTGCAGGTGTGGGCTGGGTCTTACCTCCCCCGGCACCTCTTCATAGACTGTCTCCTCTGTGTAATACTATAAATAGAGAACAAAGTTATCGTGAGAACTAAAGCAGAAATCACCTCTGCTCTGCCTCAGTAGAACCACTTGGCTTATTTCACTAGTCCAGTTGGTTTTCAATATTTGTGGGAAGGACGTAGATGAGGGAGGCTGTTCACATTTTGGAACGCATTCCCACTATGTGAAACATCAGGGTAGCTACAGTGAAAGCCCTCAGACTGGACAAGGAGATGCAGACAGAATGACGAGGAAAGTGTCTGATGCTGGCTATTTCTCTGCTG
The DNA here is from genome assembly GCF_003676395.1 of Aethalodelphis obliquidens. Lineage (NCBI taxonomy): Eukaryota > Metazoa > Chordata > Mammalia > Artiodactyla > Delphinidae > Aethalodelphis > Aethalodelphis obliquidens. The sequence goes on along the minus strand of NW_020837946.1, from coordinate 78,226,038 downwards.
AAGCTATTTCACTTGAGACAAGTAAAAGTTTTTTCTTATGGTACCCTAGATAGAGTTTGCTGAGAAAAGAATATAATAACAATATCTTGAGTGTGTGGGTTGGCAGAGAGGAACTGTGATAAAACTCACTGCTGACTAACAATAAAAAAGAAGAAAACCAGAAACCTCAGTGTGAATAAAATTTTAAAATATTGTCATCATGGAAATGATAGATCCGAAAGCACAGACACATCTCAATTATCCCTACACCACCCTGAGTACTAAGTAATAAGAGTTTCTTCTGGAGTGATGGGCAAATTGCTTCTAGTAGCATGATGGTCCTGAAAGGGTTGCTACGGAGAAATTCCTCATCAACAAAATGTGGGAAAGTTAGGCAGCGATTTGCCACTGATGGCTCTGAGGTGCCTGCAGGCTGGATATGAAGTCAAATCTACTTTTGAGCTACTTCTGACATCACTAGCAATAAATAGACGTGGATAGGAGCTGGCTGACATTTTGTTTCAGATGCTAAGGAGAGTGGAATCCTGCCCCCAGCATCACCCAGCAAAGCTGGGTGAACAGAAGGAAAGACTAGTTTAGGCCGAGGCATACAAGGAAAGGGATAAAAATGAAACACTTGGTTCATTTTCTCAGTTAACAAAATGTATAACATTTTATGCTTCATTTTTTCTTTACCACCAAAACATATTCTTGGGGGGAGGAAAAAACACTGAAGGCAAAATCCCTCTTGGGGGCCTTTCTTTTGCCCTTGGTTCAGTGAACTCTCATCAAATTACTTAACCATTGTCAGTAGGCCACATGGTCTGTTTCACTTGCAGTAAAATTAGCATAAAACTTGCTTAACGTCCCCCACTCCTGTGCTTTCTTTGCTCCTGTACTATTTTTTAAAAATTTGAAATCTAATTCTGTCTCTGTGCCCTTACACATAGCAACATAAATCACAAGCTCTTACAGGACAGAGAATCTCTTGTGTGCTGTGCCTTCATCACCTGGGAACTATCATTTGGACACTTTAGGAAATGCTATTTGATGCTGATCTACATGGAACCATTTTTCTGGCCACACAAAACATCAGTGACTTGAAAAGAAATTTTAAATGAAAGTGAGTGATTCACAACTATTTTGGATTTTCTTAGCATCCAAGTAAAAGCAGCTCTTCGGTAGCCATCAAATTTTACCTTTACTGGGCTCTCATCATTAGTAAACATGTCTTAGAAAAAAGCTTACCAAAAAAGGCAACATTATCCAAATGGTTGGCATTAACTTACATGCCAAATCTTTTTTTTTTTTAGAGCTGTGCCACTAATTAGATAGTACATCTCTGCCTTTTCCTTTATTTCCAAGTTTAAGTTTGAGTACAGAATGACAGTACAATTTTATTTAGTTGTCCAAGATCCCCAGGAGATATATTTTTAAAGCTAGTTCCTGTCTGTTTTGTGAATTCTTCCCTGCCCATTTTCTTAAATCTGCCACCATCCCATTCTCATGGCATCTTTTTTGAGGTCAGAGAGACCTTGGTTCAATTCTCTCTGGCAGAAAGTCTATTAGTATATCACCTGCTGGTCAGACCCAGAAGCAGTAATGGGAACAAAATGGCAAGGGTGAGATGCCTAAAAATAGCCTCCTCCATTTTTATGACATCTAGTTAAATCCATCAAATCCAGCACTAAGGACAATTTCCAGGGACCAATGAACACAATTATTTTAAGAAAGACAAGGTATACTTAAGTTGGAGGCTAAAAAGTATTCCTGGTATTACCATCATAGGAAAGGCAATTTAATTTATAATTGTGCTAGTGCTTCATAGTGATTATTCTGACCATCAGGGACGTATGTAAAATGCACTAGTGATAATATTGAACACTGAAGACAAGACCTTTGGCATTTAAGCCAGATAAGTTGAACATTATATTGAATGAGTCTCAGTCTGGGTTTTTTTTTTCTTTTCCTTCTTCTTCATATCCTTCAGTAATAAAAGCAATTTTATTTGTAGAATAAAATTTTCTTGACCTAAATATAAACTGCTCCATAAAATAATCTTCCAAAGACAAATTTTGGCACGTTCAATTTGAATTTGATTCTGGGTAACTCTTAAAGTTAATTTCATTCTTATTAAAAAGCACAGATTTTCAAAGCTGCCTCCACCTATCTTGGGCACTTAGAGATTTTCACATGTGTAGATCATCATGGTTAATTGGTAATTAAGGACCTTCAGATTCAATGGCAATGTATCACATGGATGCTAAAGGCAAGAGGTGGTAAAGAAAACCCACAACATAATAAAAACAAAATAAAATAAAATAAATATAAAATATATATATAAAATAAACAATTAACAACTTTATAACTCATGTCAGATATCCACCAATAATCTTGAGGGAATATTTCAAGATGCCCACTATGATCTTTGTTTTTTTTCAAAATTCAAATGCAAAAGCTAGTCTTGTTCCCTTGGGTAAATATATTGGAGTTGGTGGGGAAGTGTGGCTCCAGCTGTCACTTGTGAGACAAGTAAAAATAAACTCATGAGTTTGCTTTTATATATGTATGTGTGTGCACATAAACACATATATAAAATCTCCCATATGTCTATAAGCTCATATATATATATTATTCTGAACACTTGGTCATTTCGCCCTATACGTAGATAATTAGCTGATTGAAGCAAAGAGTAAGTAGCTCTTTTTCCTCTGTGGCTGTGCAGACACTAAGAAGTAGAGTTCAGTTCTCAGAACTTTCTCTTCATCCCCTCAGTCCCTTTGATCATGGGGTCTGGGAAGTGGGGAAGAATGTAACTTCAGAAGACAAATGAAAATCTGTCTTTACACCACACTTTTTTTTTTTTCCTGAGAGTTTAAAGAAAAGCAGAAGTGGGAAACAGTGATACTTCTTTTCAGTTCTACTCCCACATAATTATAGTGAAACTGAACGTAAAATATTCCTTTCTTATGCTTTAATGATGACTCCTTGAGAAGTTATAATAGACAATGTGTTTTTCGAATGATTAGTTCACCTACACGATTTTGATTGTCGCCACATAAAATTCTCTGCTGTCAGAGTCAGGATTTTAAAAAATCTTACCTCCACCACCTCCTCATATTCTTCGTCATCTGCCATTTTCCCAGAGTAGTAGTGGCACCTACAAACTTTGCATGTTCCAGACGAATGAAAATACATTAGAATCTATACACTAGAAAATACATTAGAATCTATCCCCAGGACTGAAACCATCTTATAACATTCTAAAAACAGAATTTAAGGCTAATCCATTCTACATATTCATATATTTTTGCAGGCTAAGTAAGAAAAGACATTTAAATACAGGTCTAAAAAATCTGAGCCTTCAAATTTCTTTTTTTTTTCAAATTTCTTTCTCTTGATTCCTGCAGGAATGTTTTGTATTGCTACTTCTAGCTACATGATCAATTTAGCTAAAGTTGTAAAAGGAAGCTGAGGTAAGGGAGGTAAAGGGTTTGGATTCAAAGGTACAGAGTATTTACATTTCCAGATACCTGGAGAACAGTATTTTCAAGTAAAATTTCAAGCAAAAATTTTAGTGAAAGTTCAGCTTGGCTTTCAGAAAAAGTTGGAGTTTTCCATGGTAGCACCCAAATTCTAGGAGGGCTGCCTTAGGTCTCCATCCTGTTCTACTACATTTTATGCAATAGATCCTATGCTTCAAATTAGAACACATAAAAATAAATCTGTCAACAGACTTTAAAAGAAAAAATAGAAACCTCAAGGCAATGGGGTTATCCTCTTCCCGAACACCATTGGCCTGTGTGGCTTTTTCTCTTTTGTTTCTGTAGCTCTGTTCAAACCTGAAAAATAACAAATTGTTAAAGCATTGATTGAAGTACATATGAGATGGTGGGTCTCTGGCCTAAGCTTCTAATTCAGGAACTAGCAAAAGGATCTCCCAAGGCCTTCTTAGTTTGACGCCAGAGAGTAGGACTCTCCCTTGATAAAAGTGGATGATGATTTGGAGCAGCTGTCCCTTCGCCCAAAGATATTTGCCATGTAAATCAATACCCCAGCTGTGGCTGGTTTTGTTACGCTAGCAAAACTGCCGCTCCTTCTGAGGCAAATGAAGCCCAGTAGAACCAGATAAATATAGGAACGTAGAACATAGATCCTTTTTGTACTAATATATTTAGGAAAAAAAAGGCAAAAAATGAAAAAAAATTGTTAGACAACAGAGCCAACTCAGTCAAGCAATAAATTGGTTAATATAGGACTCGACTCTAATCACACACTACATGTCACGTATTAGTAAGGTCTGAGTAGGGCAATGGGGTTACAAACTTTCCTAGTCACATTTGCGTCACTCATTTCCCCAGTTACAACCCAAACTTTGGAAAATACTTCAAAGGAAGTTGTGGAACAGCTCCTGAAAGAATATTACAGAAAAAGCCGTAAATTGGCCTTACCTTCAATCTACCAAATAAATTTCCTCAGCAGCAAAGCCTCTCCCAACTCTCCCCTCCTGAGAACCCCAGGCAAGAGCCAGCGAGGAGCCTGGGCTCCGAATTATCATGTGGCCAGAGCAGCCAATCAGATCTCGAGTTGCTCAAATTTCAGAGGCTAAATATACTGAGTGAGCTTCTGAAAACCACCTGTTCATCAATTCCACTAAAGGATAAAGGGTAACAAATTGCTTGCATAGAAGTATTCAAATGTAATGGAATTTCACCTAACTTCCAGAGTACGGGGTTCAAATTTATGTTTAATCTCTCATTTCCTACAGCTCTGTTTAATACCATATTCATGCAAAAAAATTTAGAAGAAAATCAGCATGACTTTGAGGGGCTTTAAGCTTTCTGCAACTTTCTTCCTGTCAATTTTCCAATCTTCATGGAGATAACTATGCTCGCTCATATACAGCTCACCAGGTGAGCCACAGGTAAGTCACAGGTGTTAATGTGAAAGAAACGGGGATAAGATCCAGAAAACATCAAGTTGGCAAAACCAATTTTAAAAAATGTGATAAAAATGAAGTGATTGGTGAAAATACTTGATGGTGACACTAGACAAGGTATCCACAGGGCGTAATTAGAGAGATTAGGCCCCATCATTTTTCTATTACTAAACCAGGTGGGGAGAATGCCAAGATCATGTTCATCACCTTCTCCCTTTCTAAGCATGCCTAGCTGCTAGGAATGCAGAGCCTCTCATATGTAACTGGGTTATTGATTTTCTATTTACTCAAATGCTTCCTAGAAGCAAAGTGTGAATGCAGGCACAAAAGGGTTCAATTTCTGAACAGCAAGGGCAGATAAAATGGAAATCAGTAAATTACTAGAAGATAATGCTCTATTACGCAAGTCAGAGTGTAAGGCATTGACTTCGTAAAACTCATCCAACAATTTTCTACCTGAAATCAATTTTCACTGATTTAATCCCTTTCCACTTCCCTGTATTAAGGCAAAAACCCCATGGGTCACTCACATCTTGATATGGATTTGAAACTAAACATATTATTGTAGTTCTTTTTGGTTAAATGTTAGGAAGTAATGTCACATTTCAAACATACGTATCTCTCCCCCTTCCATGATTCATATGGTGGTAAAATTTGAACATCATTTTATCATCTGAATTAATTATACCTGTTCCTTTTGTTTCCACAGGTTTTATGACCAAGGAATATTTGTGTGGATTATGAGATCACTCACCTGGCAGCTGCAAACTAGAATTATGACTTACTATTCATTATGTGCTTTTTAAAAGATGGTGTTAAATTGAAAAATAATACGGGCCTTTTAAAAAGTAAAAAATAGGCATAGATTAATGCTTATCTGGAGTTATGCCCTCGAGACAAAAGAGCACCTCTATTTTTCTGGCCTATCAACGGCCTCTTCTGTGGAAAAAAAATCAATTGACACCTTGATCTATTGGTAGCTTCTTATCATATGCCTTATACATAGTAAGTGCTCAATAAAGGTTAGCTATTATTATTTTTAAATTATTATTACATCTTTAAACATTTTATTGGAATCTTTACTCTTTATATTAGGCTGAAATACCAAAATATTGTGACACTTCTGAAACCAGTAGGTAGTTAGTCTCAGAATTTATGAATCAATAGGAGTTTGGCTATAAGCCTATATAATTGGCTACAAAACAAAGCAGGGTACAGTGAGGTACCAATAGCAGAGCTTCAGATGACGCTTTCTGAAATATCAAAGTATAGAAGTGTCACGTCTGGGGACCAGAAAAGATTTGATAGAGGAAATGGCATTGTAAAAGAGTTTTTGTTGCTGCAGTTTGATTTTATTAATTATTTTAACCAAATTTTATCTGCACATCATTTAAGAATCAAATAGTTTTGCAAGGCTTGTTATTAAAATCAGTGCCTCCTGTTTCCACTATTCCTTTATTTTTCCCACCCTGGAAACAATAATTTTAACCCTTTTAACTGAATCTTTTGTTATTTATCTCTACATATTTAACAAAATGTCTATATTATTCTTTTCTGAGTTTTCCAGTCATTGGCATTATCTGTCAGGTTCCCACCTTGGAAGATCAGGCTTTAGTTCTCTTTTATATAACTCTCACCAGACACAAGCCTCCTCCCCCAATCTCTATCCTCCCAATAATGTTCTATTTATGTAATTCAGAATTCAATGTTTACGTTATTATGATTAGCAAAAGGCCATTCATAGCTGAACCCCATATATATATTATGATTATTTTTCTTTTCCTGCACAAGGGTTTGCTTTTCTGCAAGTTGATAGTTTTTGTTGCTGTTGTTGTTGTTTGTTTTCTGTCTCTCCTTTTTTTTCTCCATCAGCTTCATTTTTCCAGATAAGCAGTATCCAATAGAGCTCTCTGCAGTCATGGAAAAGTTCTATACCAGCACCACCAAGATGGTGGCCACCAGCCACGTGCGGTTATTGAGAATTCAAAATATGGCTGGCATGACTGCACAACTGAGTTTTTATATATTTTTTTGTTTAATTTAAACTTAAATAGTCACACGGGGCTGGTGGTTATGGTGTTAACAGCACAATTCTAGAGGCTTATCACTACCTCAAACTTTCTGTCTAAATCCGCTCTTGGTGTTTTCAAAGACATCAAGTAGCATTTTATAGTTATATCCATTTCATCTTAGATCTCTCAGGGAGCCTTTTGTTCTATCTGACCTAATTTCCTGGTACTCAGATCTCATCTTGATGCCCCTCACTGTCATTCTGGGGATTATGTAGATTACAATATGAAAATTCCCATTCCTTTAACTAATATTTATTATGTACAATGTAGCAGGCACTGTTCTAGGTGCTTCCATCCTGCAGCAGGAGTTGACTAAGCACTTCTTGCTTTTTAACGGAACTGCAATTTAGTTTGGGACAGAAATATGCTAATTTAAAAAATACATTCCTCCTCAATTCCTTAAATGTTAGGGGGAAAAGGTGACATAGTTTTGCCAATAAGATTTAAGTGTAATTCTAGAGAATAAGCCTTCTGGGAAAGGTATGATTTTACTGAGGAGCAGGGTCAGATTCAGCAGGCACATACTGTTTTCCTCTTGCCATTCCACCCTTCTCTAGGCCTGGGACACAGATGTAATGTCCGAGGGCAGAGCATGAGGGTGTAAGTCATACACTAAGAAAGGTAAAGCTAGAAGGAGACTCAGGCTTTAATAACCCCCTTAATTTTTATATTTTGTCATTATTTTATAATTTAATAAGTTTAATATACAATTGCACAAATAATTACATTGTATTTTAAATTTTCCTGCATATTATATATTTTTTTCTATTTTGCACTTTACCAACTACTAATAAAGTTGGTTATTTATTCATATGTTTATCGACCATTTGTATCTTTTATTCGGTGTATTATTGGCCCATATCTCCCCACCTATACTGATTTATAGTCATTCTTTTTTTTTTTAATTTTATTTATTTATTTATTTTTGGTTGTGTTGGGTCCTAATTGCTGCGCGTGGTCTTTCTTTAGTTGCGGTGAGCGGGGGCTACTCTTTGTTGCAGTGTGCGGGCTTCTCATTGCAGTGGCTTCTCTTGTTGCAGAGCACAGGCTCTCGGTGCATGGGCTTCAGTAGTTGGGGCACGCGGGCTCTAGAGCACAGGCTCAGTAGACGTGGCACACGGGCTTAGTTGCTCCGCGGCATGTGGGATCTTCCCAGACCAGGGCTCGAACCCTTGTCCCCTGCGTTAGCAGGCAGATTCTTAAACACTGCGCCACCAGGGAAGCCCCAGTCATTCTTAATATATTATAGCTATTGGCCATGTGTTTCTTCTGTGTGCGTATTTCCTCCAAGTTGTTTGTGGTGTGTGTGGCCATAAAGATGTTTTAAATCCATATGCAGTCAAATCAGGCAATCTCTTCTTTCCAGTTTCGACTCTACTTAACAAGTAAATTGAATTTGAAATGCCACTTTTAGCACTTGTTGAATTAACATGGATGTCTGTTTCTAGTCTCTTGTGTTTTTTCTTGTTTTGTTCTCCTTTTACTTTCTGGGTTTTTGTTTTTGTTTTTTACTTTAATTTTGTTTCTGTTGTGAAGTATAATAGACGGAAAACTGTATAAAGCTTATGTGTACAGTTTAGCAAACGGTGGTAAAGTGAGCATTTATATAACTATCACTCAGGTACAGAAAGGTCATTTCTGTCGTGACCTTGAGAGTAAAAATGTCCTTGCTTTTATTTTTAGTTTTGCCACCTCTGTATGCACTCCTAAACAATATAGTTTAGTTTTGTCTGTTTTTAAATTTTATATAATGGATTCATGCTGTATGTAATTTTTATAACTTAACTTTTCACTTAATGTCATTACTTTTATTATTGTATAATATTATCATATAATAATGTTTATTATTGTGTAATAATTTAATTATTGTACAATATGACAATACTTCTATTTATCCATTCTGCTGGTGAGGAGGAACTGAGTATATCCAGCTTTTGTCAGTTAAGAGCAAAGTTGAAATGAACATTGTTGCATGTGTATTCTGGTACTCATAGACAATTAACTGACCAGAGTATGTAAGTAGGCAGGTAAATTATAGGTTGAGGAGTATGCTTATCTTCAACTTTATTAAATAATGCTACCTGTTTTCCAATGTTGGTACCAATTTACATTCTTATCATGTAAATTGATAAGAATTTTTTACATTCTTTACATGTATGCTCTTAACCTGGCCACCACTTAAGATTAAGCTTTCTAAATTTCATCTGTCTGATGGGTGTGAAATAATGTAATCTTGTGGTTTTAATTTGCATTTCCATGACACTAGTAAAGTTGAACTCTTTTTCCTATGTGTATTAGACATTTGGATGTTTTGTTGTTTTTTGAGAAGTGTCTGTTTAATTCTCTTGCCCATTTTTCTGTTGAGTTCTTGGCCCCCTGATCATTGATCTATAGGATCCTATAAAGGATACTAATCCTTTGATGGTTATATATGTTGTAAATATCTTCCTCTCTCTGTGGTTCTTTTCATTAGTTTCACACTGACATTTGATGAACAGGAGTTCTTAATTTTCATGTAGTCGACCTCATCAATTTTCTCCTTTGTGACTAGCGCAGACATGTGGACACGGAGGGGGAAGGGGAGGGTGGAATGAATTGGGAGATTAGGTCTGACATAAATACACTACCATGTGTAAAGTAGATAGCTAGTGCGAACCTGCTGTATAGCACAGGGAGCTCAGCTCGGTGCTCTGTGATGACCTAGATGGGGGGGGTAGGTCCAAGAGGGAGGGGACATAGGTATACATAGAGCTGATTCACTTCATTGTACAGCAGAAACACAACATTGTAAAGCAGTTATACTCCAATTAAAAAAAAAAAATTCTTCCCTAAGATCATGAAGATGTGTTCCTGTATACTTTTCTAAATACTAGGAGTCTTACCTTTCATATTTGTGTTTAACCTATCTGGAAATTTTTTTTTATATAATGAACAAGAGATCTAATTTTATTTTTTGCATATGGATAGCCAATTATGCCAGCACCTTTTACTAAAAACTCCATTGTTTCCCCACTGATGAAATTCCTCCTCTGGTATCAATCCTATCCATATATGTATGAGTTCTTTCTGGACTCCCTATTCTATCCACTGGTCTACAATATCACACTGTTGTAATTCTGTAGCTTTATGATCTGCCTTGATGTCTGGAAGAGCAAGTCCTCCCACCATATTATCTGTAAGAGAGTTTTGGCTCTACCTGTCTTGGATATTCTACATAAATTTTAGAAGTGGCTTATCAATTTCCCTAAAAAGTGTTCATTCAATTAATCTATTTGACTCTTCCTAAATCAGTATCACACTGTTTTAGTTATTGTATCTCTTTTGTATGTTTTGATATCTGTAGGGCAAGCTTCCTTCATTCTTCTAAAATTCATTTAGATATTCTTATACTTTTGTTCTTTTAGAAGTACTGAGAATTAGTTTATCAAGTTCCATGAAAATTATCTTTGGATTCTTTTTTAATAATTGCATTGAATTTGTAGATTTATTTTGCAAGAATTGATACTTGATAATGTAATCTTCCCATCCAGATTCTTTTTTACATCCATTACTAAAGTTTTATGGTTTTTGTTATATAGGTCTTGCACATTAATAGTATAAGTGTATTTCTAGGTATATTAAAGCACTTATTTTCACTGTAAATTAGATTTTGTATAGACTTTCTAGTAGATACTATGTATCAAGTTCTTTTTATTCCTGTTATTGATTTGTCATTTGTTACTATTAATAACTTTTTCATAAAATTTATTAGGATTTTGAGAAAGGTGGAAATAAATGTGTGTGCTCAGTCAGCTATCTTGAATCCAAAGCATGGACACAGCATTTTTGAGTGAATTTTGGATACAACTTTAAGATCCAGAAATGACAGGGGGAAGAGCATTCCAGGATTAGTAGATAGTATGAGCAATCACATAGGGGTGGGAAAGTGTGTGGCATGTTTGAGGAATGAAGATTAATCTGGTTTAGGTCAAGTAAGGTATATGTAGAGAAGTAATGGAAGACTCTAAAGTAGAAGTTATGCTGTGGAGGACCCTGAATGCCGAGCTAAGCAGTGGAAAATGGCATGTTTGACATTGCCATATGGCTATTCTCTTCTACATAGTGTAGAGCTTTAGCTACTGTCTCTTTAGTGTAGAGACAGTAGCTAAACAAATATACATCAGAAATACATTATACAGTATACAGTTAAATACATTCAATTGTGAAACATGCAGATACAATAACATAGCAGGATGTGTAGGTATGAATAAGAGATTTCTCAAATTATCAAAACTCCCAGGTGTTATTTGCTTTCCAAAATCCATGTCAGACATACTAAATTTCAGCAATATGCCTCCTCCCCCTTCTAAATACTCCTACCTCCTCCTACTGATGCTCCCTACAATGAAAAACACATAAACATGGAAGAGGGAGCTTTTAAAATTACCTTCTGATCCATTTCTAGGTTCTCTTTCTCCTGTCCCTGCTTCCTTGGAGGTCTTGGACATAGGTATATCTTCTAAGTGAGTTCTTCATGAAGTTTCCTGGTTTTGAGAGTCCTGACTTTGAAGCAGCGAGTCTCTGGATCTCTGTATTGCAATGAGAACAGCCAAGGGCTTTCATTGTTTTGCTTCTGTTTTCCCTCTCCACAGCCTAGCCCAAAATTGTCCTTTCAACCCACTACCCATAGATATTCAATTGTTATGCAGTAAATTATCAGAATTTACAACAATTTACTGTCCATTGCCAACCAAACTTCGCAAATGAATGGGTCTCAAAAAATGTCAGCGTTAAATTGCTGATTCCTAAAGAATTTCCAACATGAGATATAAAGATAAGATAGCAAAGCTGGCTTTCTTGTGTGGCTTTGAACTTACTCCATAGTCAGTACCTCCAACTCTTGCCCTCACACACAAATATACGTGTGTATGTGTGTGTGCATCTTTGCACGCATATATGTGTGTGTATGTGTATGTGAATTTCTTTCCAGGAAAATGACTTCCCAAATACTAGTTTGAATATATGTCATTACGTTGTTGTTAAAAATAAGGTCTAGAGTTCAAAAATTATTCATTACATGTATTTGTGTATACATGTATATGTAAGTATGAACAGAGAGGCAGCCATAGAATTTACAACATAAAAGGTACATCTAGCTTAGATGACAATTTTTTAAATTGAATATACATTTCCATGTCCATTAGTGATTGTATGAGCTGGTCTTAGGGGAGGAAGCTGCTGTATCACTTTCTAGTTAGCAAGAAAAGGCTATGTGAAGGAGGTGGCATTTTATGAGGTCCTGTATATGCCAAACCAACCTACCTAAGCCATCCTTTGAGAGTGATTTATTAAATAGTTCTTTAAAAAAAAAAAAAAGGTTAACTAGTTCTTAACGCTCTTTGTGAGGTAATGAGCAGTCTGGGAATGCCTAACTCACTTGACAGAGTTTGAACTAATATCTAACTCACCTTTCCATCACTGTCAGCGGGACCAGAACAGTTTGTTTTTTAAGAAGGAAAGTGGAGAGAGTTTATCAGCAATGTTTTCTTGGTTAGTCACATAACATTGGAAGTTGGAATGTTTGACAATATAGCAATATATGGGCAGGTAAACAGTGGACAATAATTGTCTCATTGATTCTCAAGTGCAGTGTAGCCCCAGGAAGACCCTGAAATGCAGGTCTATTCCTGAAATCCAGTTCAGCATGGTATGGGCAGTCTAGCTGACCTGTTGAACACAGGTGGTCTGGAGGTCACTGAAAAACTGGGTCAATTCTATCTTCTCCAGTGACTCAAGATATGCTTTAGGGAGGGCCAAGATGGCATTGCAGATCCTGAATTAAACAGATAATCTCAGATCCAAACTGTGCCTAAATAGGGCACCCTGGAATTATTATTTCAGTAGACAGCTGCCTAGAGTGGGCATGCCTGGTGCTTGGTTACCCCTGAGATTAGTTTGGGTTTTTTTTAAATAAATTTATTTATTTTTGGCTGCAATGGATCTTCATTGCTGCACGCGGGCTTTCTCTAGTTGCAGCGAGCGGGTCTCTACTCTTCAGAGTGGTGTGTGGGCTTCTCATTGCAGTGGCTTCTCTTGCTGTGGAGCATGGGCTCTAGGCGTGCCAGCTTCAGAAGTGTGGCACACGGGCTCAGTAGCTCAGGCTCAGTAGTTGTGGCGCATGGGCTTAGTTGCTCCGCAGCATGTGGGATCTTCCCTGAGCAGGGCTTGAACCTGTGTCCCCTGCACTGGCAGGCAGATTCCTTTTTTTTTTAATTTTATTTTATTTATTTTTTATACAGCACGTTCTTATTAGTTACCTATTTTATACACATCAGCGTGTACATGTCAATCCCAATCTCCCAATTCATCCCACCACCACCACCCCCTGCCACTTTCTCCCCTTGGTGTCCATACGTTTGTTCTCTACATCTGTGTCTCTATTTCTGCCCTGCAAACCAGTTCATCTGTACCATTTTTCTAGGTTCCACATATATGTGTTAATATACGATATTTGTTTTTCTCTTTCTGACTTAACTTCACTTTGTATGTCAGTCTCTAGATCCATCCACGTCTCTACAAATGACCCAATTTCATTCCTTTCTATGGCTGAGTAATATTCCACTGTGTATATGTACCACATCTTCTTTATCCATTTGTCTGTCAATGGGCATTTAGGTTGCTTCCATGACCTGGCTATTGTAAATAGTGCTGCAATGAACATTGGGGTGCATGTGTCTTTTTGAATTATGGTTTTCTCTGGGTATATGCCCAGTAGTGGGATTGCTGGGTCATATGTTAGTTCTATTTTTAGTTTTTAAGTAACCTCCATACTGTTCTCCATAGTGGCTGTATCAGTTTACATTCCCACCAACAGTGCAAGAGGGTTCCCTTTTCTCTACACCCTCTCCAGCATTTGTTGTTTGTAGATTTTCTGATGATACCCATTCTATCTGGTGTGAGGTGTTACCTCATTGTAGTTTTTTTTTTTTTTTTAAATAAATAAATAAATTTATTTATTTATTTTTGGCTGTGTTGGCTCTTTGCTGCCGTGTGCGGGCTTTCTCTAGTTGTGGTGAGCGGGGGCTACTCTTCATTGCAGTACGCAGGCCTCTCATTGTTGTGGCTTCTCTTGTTGTGGAGCACAGGCTCTAGGCGTGCGGGCTTAAGTAGCTGTGGCTTGCGGGCTCTAGAGCTCAGGCTTAGTAGTTGTGGAGCACGAGCTTAGTTGCTCCGTGGCACGTGGGATCCTCGCCGGCCAGGGCTCGAACCTGTGTCCCCTGCATTGGCAGACAGCTTCTTAACCACTGCGCCACCAGGGAAGCCCCTCATTGTAGTTTTAATTTGCATTTCTCTAATAATTAGTGATGTTGAGCAGCTTTTCATGTGCTTCTTGGCCATCTGTATATCTTCTTTGGAGAAATCTATTTAGGTGTTCTGCCCATTTTTGGACTGGGTTGTTTGTTAACATTGAGCTGCATGAGCTGTTTATATAGTTTGGAGATTAATCCTTTGTCAGTTGCTTCATTTGCAAATATTTTCTCCCATTCTGAGGGTTGTCTTTTCGTCTTGTTTGTAGTTACCTTTGCTTTTATGTTTCATTAGGTCCCATTTGTTGATTTTTGTTTTTATTTCTGTTACTCTAGGAGGTGGACCAAAAAAGATCTTGCTGTGATTTATGTCAAAGAGTGTTCTTCCTATGTTTTCCTCTAAGAGGAAGTGTTCTAATTTCATTCTTTTACATGTAGCTGTCCAGTTTTCCCAGCACCACTTATTGCAGAGATTGTATTTTCTCCATTGTATATCCTTGCCTCCTTTGTCATAGATTAGTTGACCATAGGTGCGCAGGTTTATCTCTGGGATTTCTATCCTGTTCCATTGACCTATATTTCTGTTTTTGTGCCAGTATCATATTGTCCTTTTTTTTTTTTTTTTCATATTGTCCTTTTTTTAAAATTATTTAATTTATTTTTTATTCATTTTTGGCTGCATTGGGTCTTCGTTGCTGTGCGTGGGCTTTCTCTAGTTGTGGTGAGCAGGAGCTGCTCTTTGTTGCAGTGCATGGGCTTCTTATTGCAGTGGCTTCTCTTGTTGCAGAGCACAGGCTCTAGGTGCGCAGGCTTCAGTAGTTGTGGCACATGGCCTCAGTAGTGTGGCTCACGGGTTCTAGAGTGCAGGCTCAGTAGTTGTGGCATACGGGCTTAGATGCTCCGTGGCATGTGGGATCTTCCCGAACCAGGGATTGATTCGTGTCTCCTACATTAGGCGGGTGGATTCTTAACCACTGTGCCACAGGGAAGTCCCATATGTCTTGATTACTGTAGCTTTGTAGTATAGTCTGAAGTCAGGGAGTCTAATTCCTCCAGCTCCTTTTTTTTCCCTCAAGACTTCTTTGGCTATTCATGGTCTTTTTTGTCTCCATACAAATTTTAAGATTTTTGTTCTAGTTCTGTAAAAAATGCCACTGGTAATTTGATAGGGATTGCATTGAATCTGTAGATTGCTTTGGGTAGTATAGTCATTTTGACAATATTGATTCTTCCAATCCAAGAACATGGTATATCTCTCCATCCATTTGTGTCATCTTTGATTTCTTTCATCAGTGTCTTATAGTTTTCTGAGTACAGGTCTTTTACCTCCGTAGGTAGGTTTATTCCTAGGTATTTTATTCTTTTTGTTGCAATGGTGAATGGGATTGTTTCCTTAATTTCTCTTTCTGATCTTTCAATGTTAGTGTATAGGAATGCAAGAGATTTCTGTGCATTAATTTTGTATCCTGCAACTTTACCAAATTCATTGATTAGCTCTAGTAGTTTTCTGGTGGCCTCTTTAGGATTCTCTATGTATAGTATCATGTCATCTGCAAACAGTGACAGTTTTACTTCTTTTGTTAGGTGGATTCTTAACCACTGCACCAGCAGGGAAGTCCCCTGAGATTAGTTTTTTCCAAAATAGAAGCTTGTCCCATAAAACTTCTCTGTGGCTTCCTTTCCTCACAAGTAAACAAGGGAATTGTGACTGGCCTTTCCCAGTAGGAGTTCTTGAGAATCATTAGTCTTATAAGTTGGTCCATGAGAAGAGGGTTCCATTGTCAAGAAGTGTGGGAAGTGCTGAGCATTCTAACCCCTCTATGAGATTTGCAGGCACATTCAATTGTAATGGCCCCAAGAAACAGAGCCTCGAAGGAAGAGAAATCTACTGGCTTCTTTGGTTTCTCCTTGCATGTCTGAAAAGTATTCAACCATAGTACAATATATTTAAGTTAATTTTGTCCCACTGAATATACTTTGTGAATCCCGACGTTAACATTTATCCAGTGTGGCAATTCCAGACCTGCCTTGGTGTAAACAAACCCTGAGGACTGGCACAGAAAAAAAACTGGCACCCAAGGCTGGGAAGAGAGAGTCAGTTTACCAACCTTCCATCTCTGACCTGCATGTCATTTAATTGACAACTAAATGTCTTACTCTAGGAAACCCTTCCCTTGCTTTGGGACTCATTTTCCTTATCTGTAAGATGAGCAAGCTGTATGACCCTTTCGGCTCTGCATTGCATGAAATATCTTCCTATGTGTGAGGTTCACTTTAGAACTTGACCTCACCACTGCCCCTTGGGCTGCTGAGTGACAGACACCACAGCTAATCTTCCATAAATAGATGTTCCATATCTTGGGTCTCAGGATGAATTTATAGCTGAAGATTGACACATAGTAACTTTCAAACAAGACCAACCTGATCTCCAAAAGAAAACATTTTACACTATTTAAAAACCATTATATTACACTATAAAGCAATGACATATTTTTAATTTAATAAGTATGAATGACAGTCCTGATTTTTATTTAAAAATAAGTTTAAAACTTACCAAGCAATTTCTCTGGACAGGTTAACACCCAAGAGGCATCTCAATGCACCTTAGAGTCATCCCAGGGGCCATTGGGGTTAATAATGACTTTTTACCTAAAAAAATTCTGTTTCCTTTTTTTTTATGAAACCAATAAAAGACATTTCAATGTGATTAGTACAGTTCTTGATTGGTTACAGGTGTGCCTTATTTGACCACCCCAGGAGCTTAACAGGGAGCAGAACCATTTCGTTTTCTGTTATTTTGCTTAATTCTGAATGATGACAAAAGGGTCTAAACACCAGCTGATCTAAAAATGAACCTAAGGCTGCAGAGACTGAGAAGGACCAAAAGTAAAATGCAAATCTAATTTAGATGCCAAAGAAAATATGGCTTTCAGGGAAGAACATTTAAAGAAATACCTAAGTCATGGTATTTTCAGGGAGAAAAAGTAATAAGAAGAAACTATGAGATAATAAGCTAGCAATGTGTTAATCTCGAGTAACCAAAACAAAATTCAAACCCCATTAGCAGTTTGGAACTGACTTCTGCTTCTTGAAATAAGAAAAGAATAGTTTACAGATAAGGAGTACGTAAAGAATAGTCCTACATGTAGGGAATAGGTAGAGAATATTAACTCTAACATGTGCTATTCCCGGAGGCTAAATACCTGCCATCCTTAGCCAGCCAAAGGAATCCTTCCTCCTACCTCAGCTCAATTCACCTTCCTGACTTTCTCTTTCCCCAGATGCACAAAATGAAAATAAACACTGAATTACAAGGCTGACTGTTGCTTTGCCACGCTGCGTAAAGGCCCAGACTGGGAGACTTATCAGAGACCATTTTTGGCATTCAGCTCAAGATTACCCCCAGGTGGTGTTTTATCAATGTACAGTCTGTCCCTTGCCCCTTTGGACATATTCCACCACTTCTAAAGCCAAATCTGCATCTCTGTCCCTCAGGCTCTTTTCCTCAGCACTAAGGGAAGTTGTACTGCCCAGCAAGCTGCAGACCAGAAGTGCCAAGGAATTAACACACTACCCCAAGTCACCAGCTACCACACTCAATAGTGCCTGTCAGGAGTTTTTGTATAAATACCCCATCTCCCTCCCACCTTGGTAGGAATAATTTTGAGGCGTGTGCTTTGCACTGATCCCAGTTTCCCTGAGGCTTAATAGTTCTGTCTTCCCTTCCCTGTATAACATGCCTTTCTTTACTGGAGTTGCTTGTGCTTCTTAAATAAAGTACTTTCACTTAAATCCATCTTCAGCGTCTGCACCTGGGAAAACCCACACTAAGACTCGTTATATCCAATGGCCATTTCACAATGAGGAAGGGAAGTTCTCAAAAACAGGTTATACTGCAAAGGGGCATAGTTGTCAAGGCAAATCTCACCTCCAACATGCTGAAGCTCTCCAAAGGCCACTCCAGTGAGTAAGTCATGATGGCCTTGCCTATGCCTTTGAGCCCCCCTAAAATGCTCTCCTCTATCTTCTCAGCTAATTTGTGTCTAAATCCTTCCTAGAAGCTACATCAAAATGTAACTATACCATTCTCTAGGAGAGTTCCCAAAGTATGGTCCCAGGGCCAGCAGCATTAGGACCACCTGGGAACTTGCTAAAAATGCAAATCTTGGGCCCCTACTCCAGCCTACTGAATTAGATTCTCTTGGGTAGGGGCCCAGCATCCTTATTTTAACAAGCCCTCCAAGTGATTCTGATGCACGATGAAATGTGAGAACTACTGTTCTAGGAAGCATTTCCTGTCATCCACAATCTGACTGTAAAAACCTCCAACTCCAGTTCTTACCCTCTTCCACATTTATTCAAACTCTCAGTGCCACCTCGTAAATCTCTCTCATGATGACCTCTTTTCTCCTTCTCCATTGCCACTGCTTTAATTCAGGCCGGTCCATACGTCTCACCTGAATTATCAATGCAGTCTCCCAACTGGTCTCCCTGAATCCGTGCCTCCCATCTAGTCTCCATCAGCCCTGGTGTGTGTGTGTCTAAAATGCAAATGTGTTGTGTCCCTCTAGTGCTTCAAATGCTTCCATTGCGGTCTGTCATCTAAAGGTAAGTTTAAGGTCCTTAGGCTCTTCATGGAAGGCCATTTGTGCTTTGTCTCCTGCCTAACTTTTCCTGGACTTCAGACACACCAAAGTACCTACAGTGCACCTCCCCTTTCACTTCCTCAGGTAGTGCCTGAACCATCTCTATCACAGCTACATTCCTTAGGGTCTTAAAAACCCCACAGGTGCCCTCCTTAAACAAGCCATAGCCATGTAAAAAACAACCCTTCAAGACAATATCAAATTTTGGAGGGGATCAGTAGCCTAAAGCAACTCAGGCTGCGGGGGTGAAGAGAAAAGGAGGACGGAGAGGCCAAAGCTAGATTTTTCTCTACTTTTTCAGTTTTCCTCTGGGTAGGTCTTACCCCTCAGGGCCCAGTCAAGCCACTTGTTTTCCAGCCCATTCTGCATTCACTATCTTTGGCTCTAGGACTTATTTTGTCCCTAAACTCTTTGAGATGAATTCCTCCTCCATAAACTAGAGATAAATGCTTGCCTTGTGTATCACATGGGGCTGGATGAGGCTCAAATGAGAAAACATTTATAACAAGCTTTGAAAGCTCTGAGGTATAGATACAAGACAAAAGTAAGGTATTGCTGTTAAATAACGGAAACAATTACACTAGCCAACATTTAGTGAGCACTAATTATTTGCCAGGCCTAATCTGACTGTAAAATGCATCATTTTATTTAATCCTTTTAAAGCTCCATGAGTAAAATACTATGATAATCCCATTTCACATAAGAGGAAACTTAAGAGGCAGCAGAAATTGCAAACAGCCTGCCCAACATTACTTAGAAGTAATGGAGCCAGGATTCAAACCCAGGTAGTGTCACTCCAGAGCCCAATTTCTTAACCCCTGTGTGCTACTGCCTCACGAGCATGTCTGTGACTGTGGGGATGTGACATTATCCAAAGGGCCTGACATATTCTAGGGTAGGCCAGTTGAGCTCACTGTACAGGGGTCAATCTATTGCTCTATCGTCCGTCCATCCAACTACCTGCTCACTGGTCATCCATTCATTGTCCTCCATTGGTGGCCAGAGCGGTGAAGAGTCTTGTCCCTGAGGTTGGAGCACCTGAGTGCAAGGATACTAGCAGTGTGACCTTGAGCAAGTAACCTACCTGCTTTGTACCTTGGGTTCCTTTCCTGTAAAATGAGGAAGACATCTGTATTGGCCTCATAAAATTTTCTGCAGATTGAGAGAATTTCTGTAAAAAGGTGAGCACAGTGCCTAATACGTGGTGAGTGTTCAATAAATGTTGGTTCTTATTATTATCATTTCTCTGGGGGCAGTAGCAATGTAGTGAGGTAAAGCAATATTCTCTACCAAACTGTGAAGAATATATTACAGGAGCCATCACAATGTCTCTGGAGAATGCTTGCCGCACTTAGAAAACTGTCTTGAGCCCTTGAGCTGTCTTTAGGTCATCAGACAAGAGCAAACAGGCTCCAGACCTGGGGTCAACACAGTGTTGAACGCGGAGCTCACTGCTGCAAATAGCAGCCACCTGTGGGCTGGACAGAATGTGTCCACCCTCTGGCAAGGAGTCAGGGGCATGAGGGTGTGAGGAAAACTAAGCCAGAGCAAAGGCAGTGTGTGTGGGCTCAGTGGGCAGGAGGGAAGGAACTAAGCACATTTCAATCAAAAATGGCTTCTTTTCAAGGGGGGTTGTGCTATCTGTGAGGCCCAGCCTCATTTTCACAAAGGGCCTCAAGAGGAGGCCTCTGAAGTTAAGTCTAGTGAGGTTACACAATAGCTGACCAAGATAAACTGACAGGATTAAAATAAGTTGCCGTTCATCAGGGAACTTAAAACTTGGATCCCACTTCCTAGAGTACACTGTAAATTAAGGTTTTTAAGTAAGTTCTGCAATTTTCTCATGAATAACATAATTATATTGTGCTCTGTTTTTGTTTTAGAAGTTAATTTGTTGATTGAAAACATTTAAGTATCCCATAATATTTATAATCTTGCAATCCTGATACAAAATTTTTTCAAGAGTTGTTTTTTAATAGATTATGAGTCTCCAAAGAGAAAGTGGAACAGGCCAGGCACTGAGTCTCCTGAAGCTTTACATTAACTTTTACAAAATGAACATCAAGATGTGATGGGTGGAATTGTATCCCCCCAACCCTTGCCCCAAAAAGGTACATTGAAGTTCTAAATCCCCAGGATCTGAGAATGTGACCTCATGTGGAAATAGTGTTGTTGAAGATGTAATTAGTGAAGATGAGGTCATACTGGAGTAGCATAGGCCCTTAAAGAGTATGACTGGTGTCTTCACAAAGAGACGAGAAGCACAGAGGAGACTGTCATGTGCAGAGACAGAGAGACACAAAGGAGAAGACGGCCACATGAAGATGGAGGCAGAGATTGGAGTGATGTATCTACAAGCCAAGGAACCAAGGATTACCTGCAAACACCAGCAGCAAGAAGAGGCAAGATTGGATTCTCTCCTATAGCTTTCAGAGGGAGCATGGTCCTGCCAACACCTTGATTTCAGACTTCCAGCCTCCAGAACAGTAAGACAGTAAATTTCTATTATTTCAAGCCACCCAGTTTGTGGTACTTTGTTACAACAGCTCTAGGAAACTATTACACAAGGTTACATCTTCCCTCTATTTTCACAGCCTCTGTTAGATGGTCCAGGCATCTGTTAGAACAGGATCCCATGTGTTGCCTTATGTTTGTCTTCTCTTATTAGGCTATAAGCAGGAGTGGTGGTGTTTATTCATCTATAACTCAGCACATAATAGTTGCTTGATAAATGCATGTTGACTGAACGAATGAATCTCAAAGAACCTCTGGGATTCACCTTGGCTGCTGGTCCACCTTCAGCCTCCAGCCCTTGAATACTGAACTATTTTCCAACTTAATAGGTATACAAAGGTGCTAGGTGTGAGAAACCAGGGCAGCAGCAAATGGCCCTGGAGGACATTGTGGGATCTGAGACACTGAGTTGGTCACACAGCCTTGACCTCAGATCTGCCCCTTACCTCTGAGTAGCCTTCAGTCACACACTTTTGGGTCTTTTAAAAAGTAAGTTTATTGCCTTACTGATTTGCCTGGGAAACAACTCCTTGAAACTAAAAATGAGTATCACTTCAATGTCCTGTGTACATGTGGGAGATATTAGCTGTAATTCAGTGTTTCTCCTTCTCCATATATAATGTACACACATGTGAACACACACACATACACAAGTACATGTGTATGTAGGGTGTGTATAAATTTCTGATGTTGGTGTCAACAGTCTTTGAGTTGATATTCAATGACTTTTACAATTAGGCTACTGTAATGATTACTACGCAACCATTGGTTGAAAATAATCATGTTATCATTAAACATGTCAGTTCTAGAAAGATGAAATACGTAACAAAAGGAAAAGAAATGGTAAAACAAAAATCAATTCATTAAAGGTTATGTGTTTTCAGAAGTATTGGACATTTTAAATTCTTCAAAATGTATAACTTCAAAGATACCCAATTTATACCTCACTAGAAAAAGTTGTATTTTGTTATTTACCCCTAGATGCAAACTGAGTTATTTCTAACAGAACCATCATGACTTGAACACTGGAACCATCCAGTCAACCTCAATAGTTGCCCAGAGGATCAGATGGAAAAGAGAACGACTACGTGCTTGCCATCTGTTTCCCATATGCCTGAGAAAAGATCCAGAAAAATCCAAATTCTCACGGCAACTGGCCTTCAAATCAGTCACCAGAGAGAGAAATGCTTCCTGCCGCTGGCTAAACTGACCACACTGCAGTAAATACATCTCGTGTTCAATGGTCAGAATCTTGATTGTCTTGTACAGTGGCATAAACGGTATCAGAAAACCGAGAGAACTCTGACCCATCTAGGTGCACACCTACCCACACAGGTGTTTTAGATGTGACACTTGGTTACCACGGGCCTTCCTTTCTCTGAATCAACACTCTGGCCTGTCTACCTGCCAAGCAGTGTGAATTTCAATAGTTTGCCAGAGGGTTAAAGAGACTGTGGCTTTTAAACTGAGATATGTTAAATACTTTAAAAACAGTTGTTGTTGTTTTTTTAATCTTTTGGCCATGCCACCCAGCCTGTGGGATCTTATTCCCCCACCAGGGATCGAACCCATGTCCCCTGCATTAGAAGCTCGGAGTCTTAACAACTGGACAGCCAGGGAAGTCCCTGAAAATCAGCTATTGTTATAGACGTGAGAACACTTTTTTTTTTTTAACATTTAAAAATACTCTACCTGACCGTGGTCTTTTGACCATGGTCTTTGGGGCCCTGGGTGGCTGGAAGGAGTTTTCTTGGGGTTACCCTAGGAATAGCTGATAGTAGAATTTCTCCATTTTCCCCCCTCCTTTACATATTGGAATTTTGCTCCTGATAAACAAGGCAGAATTTGGTTTTTCATTTTAATGCATTATAGTAGCTACTCAGTAAATATTTATTGAATGTTCCAATAGATTCAAAATATATGTGCTTAGTGAATTTTGGATTAACAGATGCTAAATGATGTCACTGCTTATGAATGCAAGCCAGACTAAAAAGATCTAGTTAACAAAAGCTGTAGGAATGACACAAGGGTGACAACTTTCCTCTTGGTACTGCCTTATGGGTATTTCATGCAGCATGGGCTAGTCCTCTTGGGGAAGAGAGGAAACTCAGAGGTGTTGAGGTCCTTTCATGACTTTTAACAGCTTCATGTAAACAGAGAAACCAAGCTAAAAGGCAATCAAACTCCTCAATCCAATGTGGCTGAAACCACAGAGGACCCTGAGGCTGTTTGGGAGATATGAGGATCCCAAAGAGATCTGGGTCAATACACAGCTCCTATCAACACTAGCTCAGTAGATTCCCTCTCTTTAAAGAATTTATTTATTTATTTATTTTTTAATTAATTGGATCCCTCTTTGAGATCCACCCTCAGCAATGCCCAGAGGCCAGATGCATTCTGGATGGCATCTCCCTTTTGTGCTAGCAGGACAACAGGAAGGCATGCCAACCCGAGCCCTAGTGAAAGCCTTCAAGGCTGAGGTCCTGAACGTTTCCTCTGTTTGTTGGCCACATAGGTTCCTGAACTTGCCACCATGCCTGTTTTACAATTTTCAAAAATCAAAATATGTAGCACTGGGCTTCCCTGGTGGCGCAGTGGTTGAGAGTCCGCCTGCTGATGCAGGGGATATGGGTTCGTGCCCCTGTCCAGGAGGATCCCACATGCCGCGGAGCGGCTGGGCTCGTGAGCCATGGCCGCTGGGCCTGTGCGTCCGGAGCCTGTTGCTCCGCAACGGGAGAGGCCACAGCAGTGGGAGGCCCACATACCGCAAAAAAAAAAAAAAAATGTAGCACTTTTATTAGAGCTATTCTTAACATGCGAATGTATACACATGTACACACACACACACACACACACACACACAAGCAGGGCATATAATTAGTGCAGATGATATACATAGGCTCATGAATGAAGCTTGTGCTGGAGACATTGCTGGACCAGCAAGTATGACTCTGCCCCAGCAAAGCATTCATCCAGTGAATATTTATTGAGTGCCAATTAATGTGCTAGGAATTGTGATGTGGATATGGTGATGACTGAAAAGGACAAAGTCTCTATCCTCCTGAATTTACATACCAGTGAGGAAGACAGATAGTATACAGGGGGACAGATCAAAGTTCTAAGAGGAGAGGGAAGGGCAGCAAGGCAAGCTTGTCAGGAGAGCCACGGAAGCTCTGTGATACGGTGAAGTTGGAGCACAGGCCTCAATGAAACGAGAGTGAGCCATGTGAGTGTCTGAGGGAGACCATTCTGGGCAGAAGAAACAGCAAATATAACGGCCCTGAGGGAGGGATATGCCTGACTTATTTAAGCAAAAGCCAAGCCAAGGAGGCTGGAAGGGATTGATGGAGATTAGCAGGGAACCCTTCAGGAACACATCAGAGTCAGATCCCATCGGCCCTGATCATGCTTTTGGAAGGTTATGAGTCAGGGAGTGACAGCCACGTGCACTGTGGTGCACATCGATAATCCTGGAAAGGGTGTTAGTTCTGACGATTGGGTGTCTTGCACAGACTTTTGAGAGGTGGCCAGAGGGCCACCATTCCTTGCAGAGGGTAAGTTCCAATCCCAGTCTCTTGGAGCTAATTCAGGAGTGGGCATCTTTCTGCCCACTGTTTCTCTCCTTCCTCCTTCTCCCCCCCACTCAGGAGCTGTCCCTCCTCAATAGACTTCTAGGAAAGGTAAACTGGGGAGAGGAGACAAAATGCAAAACACGAGTCTTTCAACTTGGTCCAAGTGTAGGTAAGGAAGGGCGAACCGACAGCTGATCTGAGGTCTGGGAAGTAGCTGATCCGTGTCCATCATTAGTATCTGCCCTTTTTGCTTTAGATTTGTGAATCCAGTCCCAGACTGGCTCTTTTTACTCATTTGTCAGTTTATTTTATTCTGTTATTTCTTTTCTTTGTTTTAGAGGGCTTGAACTTGCCCCTCTGGAGAGTAGATGTCCACATGCATCGGCCCATGCAGCCACGCCCCCGGGAGACACTGAGGCCAGGAAAGCAATGGTTTTACTTCTTTGCTTTCAAAAGGTTGTATTGAAATAAAGACCGAAGATAATATGGGAACAGCTTCTGCACAACACATAATTATTTGGCTTAGCAAATATTTTAAAAATAAGCTAGGAAAGTATAGGCACTGCCATTGACTGCCCCTGTGTTCTCACAGAGGAGAAAATACAAGGGAAAAGGGAAAGGTGGGATGTGATAGGGCTTCTCTCTTCATTCTAAACAGTGAACTCAGAGTTTGAAAAATACAAGATGAACTGGAAACCATTCTCTTGCCAGCCTCCTGCCTTCACTCCTCAACTTCACAATTTCTCCAAGGAGCCCTACCATGCCCACTTCCCCCGCCCACCTCCCTCCCCAGCCTCCCTCTCTCACCTCCAGCACCTCTCACCTCTCAGCACCACTGGAGATGGGAGGGAGCTGGGAAAAGCAGTTTTTCCCTGTTACACATGGACTGAACAGCTCTGAGAACCAAAATAGAATGAAAGTCCCCACGCCTGGAGTGAGATCCAATCTCCTGCATCTGCCTGCTTCCTGCCCCTCCAGGCTCACTTCTCCCCAGAGTGGGCTCCAATCCCCTTGGCCTTCTTACTGGGAGCTCCAGGCTTCAGACCTGCTGTGACCCCTGCCTGGAACATTCTTCCCCCAAATAGTCACTGGGCTCTCTTCCTTCCATCATTAAGCTGCTGCCCAAATAGCACTTCCTTCCACCGTGTGCCAGCCAGCGCTTGCCAGCCCAGCCACTCTCCATCACATTGCCTTGCTTTATTGTCCCTCGTGGTGCTCATCACCAACTAGCCATCACCATGTATTTGTCTATTCATTATCTGTCTCCCTCCCCGGGACACAGGCACCTCGAGAGCAGGGACCTCGGGAGTTGCTCCTGGCTGTGAAATTGTCCCTGGTGTGTGAAAGGTACACAACAAACTTGAATGAGTGAGAACAGGATTAGAATTTTTGTGAGTATAATACACTAGAAATTACTTCCCAGTTTATGGCATTCATTTTAGAAATGAGAAAAACGAGGCCCACCCAGAGAGGTCAATTGACTTGCCCGAGGTTACACAGCCAGTTAGCAGCAGAACCTGGGGCTAGAAGTCCAGGGGTCCTGATTCTCCTGGGCCAGTGTTCATCCTACCAAACCCAGCTGCCTTTGATTCATTTATATCCTCTCTCTCCCTCTCTCCTTCTTTTCCTTATAATGAACCACAAAGGAAATCTCAAGTTAATGATATTCATTAAGTTATTTCCTGCCTTAACATTTTGAGCCAAGGAAGGAAGGAAGTTTAGAGCTACTGAGTAAACATCGGTGCTAAGGCCTGCACGGCAGGGATTCCTACCAGATTTGATAGATGAGGACACTGGCCATCAGAGAAGGTAAGGAAGATGGCTATTTAGCTGGAGCGCTGACACCAGAGCCCTCTCTCCTATGTGTGTGGCTGGGCTCCCACGTCGAACCGCCGGCATCAGACTCTGTCTCCTTTCGAGTATCCCTGTCACTGTGATGCCCTGGAGCTGTAGCCTCTCCGATTCTTAATGAGCCACTGAGCTGTCCTTCATGAGCTTTGTGGCAGCAGCCCTACCTTTGATTCAGGGCTCAGGGTATGTGTGTTGGGGGTTGAGGGGAGTGTGTGGGCAGAGAGGTATTTCCTGGAATGATAGCTCATCTGGATGCCCATCCTCTGAGGGTTCCATGGACTGAGGTAAACTTGAAGACAGCCACCTTTCCCAGGAGTCACTCTCATCCTCCCTCATGCGTTAACTCACAGGCAACAGAAAGAGCAGTTGGATGTTCTAAGCTAGAAACCACTAGGCAAAACCACCTTTGAAAGTAACAAGCCCAGCTAGCACTGAGCAAATGTAGGCTCGGACGTGCATGTTCAAGCACCAGAGTGAACCAGCCGGTCCTGGAGTGGTGATCTGACTTGGTCTTCTCTTCTTCCTCCCCTCAATGCCACAGACATACACACACTCTCTCTCTCACACACACACACAGAGTTTTAGTTTTTGTTCAGAGGTAGGCAACCTCAGAGTTGGAACTTGGAAACACAGTCATAGGTTAATATTATGTGGAAGAGGGATTAGACAGAATCCCTGAGCAGCTCCAAATGCCAGAATGAGGCTCAATGGAGGGCGAGGGGGGTCACAGAGAGGTAGACTAGGGGCTAACATAGACAGAGACATTCTTATAACTAGAGCTGTCTGACGAAGGAGCAGCCTGCTTGGTGAGGTAATAGTTGCTGTAACTCAAAGGGTATGGAAGATGGCTGTACAACCTCTGATTAGGAATGCTGGGGGGCCCTCAGCATCCCACAGTCCTTCCAACTCTACGACTCTAAGAGAACTTGAAATAGTTTGCTTACTGTCAACTTTCGTTGAATCATTTGCTGAATCATCATTTCCTAAAGTCACTGTGACTCACACATTGTTCAAAAGCAAAGCTTTTATCTTCATACCCCAAATGCGTTGTTTGAATCTGTAAGAAAGAAGATAAATTTATAAACAGGGGGTTCATTTTTTGCCTTTAACTTACATATATTTCTCATATTTTAACTCTCTCCTGTGATATATTTAAAAAGAACATCACTACAGATAGTATGCTTGGACGGCACAGTCAAAATGTCCTCAAAACCCAGGGCGTCAAAATTCATGTCCTGCTCTCTGAACCAGCCAGATAAATCCTATTAGCCTAGAAATCTCTGCTCAGCACCCCAGACTCAGTTTACACCTGCCTGGGGCGACAGAGAGAACTCACTAACCTTCTTCTTACACAAGTAGGGA